>NW_026945187.1:0-6313 GCF_034702125.1 Engraulis encrasicolus | reverse complement strand
TCCCTTGGCAGTTTGATGCATTTGGGGCGAATGGGGATATTGGGGGGCGATAAATTGACTTCGCGCCTTTGGTACCCAACAGCTGGCCCCACCTCCCCCCAAACCAAAAACCTGAAAAACAAAAAGGGGTTTAAACCCAAACTATACCTTATCTTTACCTTACCTTTATTCTGACACTATGTATGTAATTTGAAAATCGAATGGAAAATACTTTGTAGTATTAAATATGCTGCGCTAGATCTATTTATAGCCCTTTTTTACGATTCCGCCGTCTGACTCTTCCCTTTCAAAGCTGCTAGCAAAGCCAATTAAAACGTACTCCCCCCATAAAATCGCCGTAAACATAAATGCGCAGGCAGCCCCCGCGTTGTGCCTTTTCGAACGGCCCCCATCAGCTAACTTCCCATCTGATCAGTGACCTGTTTATGTAGGAGAGCACAAATTGAGCCAAGACTCCCCATTTTACCATTTTTCCCCCCCCCTTCCCTTTCCCCGCGCTTTTAAAAATGAAAATTTTTAATTTGGGGAAAAACCTTCATGGAAAAAATTTCTTTTCTTGGAACCCTTTTTGCATCTACAGTCTTAATTTGGGTCTTAAAACTACAACTTTGGGGGCGTTTTTCATTCCCGGAAGCTGTTTCCAAGCTTTGAAGCATAGTAAAAAAGGCCCCTCCCCCACTTTTTATGCAGTTTTAAAAAACCAGAAAGTTTTTTTTAAGCCCTTTATGGCTCGTTCAAAAGTTAGAATGCCAAAGAAGACACCTAAACCTGGGAAAAAGTTGAGGGAACTTTGGAGACTAATGTCAATCGATTTATCGGGTTGATCTCTGGGGGGTAAGAACACGATTTTTTTTTTCCCGAGCTTGGTTTTGTGTTCAACAGCAATCAACAGGCGCCATGCTTTAAATCCAGAAACGTATCAAAAATGCAAAATATATCTTGTAAACATCACACCAATTGAGTTTTTAAATTTGCAGATGCACATATGCTATGCTCCTCTGAATGTTAATTTAGCTTACCAGCTAAATTTATTTTTGTGGTATGGGGGCCAAAGTGGAGGGAAAAAAAAAAAAGGGGACCAAACAAACGGCATGTTTCCGATTTTCCGGGATCTGGCTTTCATCCCAAACCCCAAAAAAATCAGTTGTCATGTGGCAGTGTCTCACTGTCTAGAGGGGCCCCGGCCCCGTTTGACGGAGCAGAACTATGGCCCTAAAAGCATAAATTAATAAAGTACCATTTACTTTAAATTTGCAAAAAATTTTAAACAGGCCTTTTAAAATTTTCCCAAAAAGGAATAGAAGACAGACAGACAGAGAGACAACAAACGACTTTTTTTCCCCCAAAGGGGAAAAATTTGTTTCCCCCATCATAACCCGTTTTGCACGCCTACTCGGGCTCATTTAGACATCAAAACACCTTTTGACAATAAATTTACATACTAAATTGGGGCAGTTAAACAGATCTACCCACTCAGAAGTAAACAGAAAAAAAACCGAACATGATGACAGACCATTTTACACCCCAGGAGGGTCGAGCGGGGGTCACCAGGGTGTTTTATGCAGTGATGGGTATGTTAAAAGCTTCATGGAAGCGGCTCGCCCCACTGTGGATCTTCCCTGCGCCAATGTATCGTTTGTTTGTCTGTGATGTTGCAAAATTTTTGCCCCTGCCTCAAACCTTATCACCGGAATGGGCGTTTAAGTGATAGGGGCCATAGGAATGGCAGAGAGGCGCCATCTAACTCCCGGAGGCTCGAGGGGTCTTTTTAAAACCATTGCATGGCTTGCTAATACCTAAAAGGTGTTGTATGTGAGAGAGAATGCCTTTGGGAAAAATGATACAACTAACTTATATGATTATTTTATTTTAAAATAGGTGTTTGTCTGGGCAATGTCTTATGTTGTAGCACTTGCACCTTTAAATTTCCCCTGGGCTAAAAGATACTTACTTACTCTACTCTAAAAGTAGGGTATTTTCACTGCTAGCATTTTTTTGAAAAAATGGGCCAAAACATTTTATTTGCGCTGTCCAGGACGGAGCAGCTTTCCCTATGCCCCAAATTTTAACTACCTACATTTTGGGGTTAAATTTCTTACGCAAAGCCGCGAAGGGTTTTAAAAAAACCCCCTTGATAAAAATGAAAATGCCAGCGTTTTGGAAATTGCAAATTGGTTGGAAGTTTTCATTGTCCTTCGCCAAAACAAGTCCGAAAAGGGTTTGTTTTGACCGCTGTTATTTTTTTTTTATTGTGAATATGTTTTTTTTTGTTTGTATGTACTTCGAAAACTCGTCAGAACTGAGCCTTTTTTAAAAAAATTTTGGGGGATGTTTGGTCATGACCCAGAAAAATCGTTAGTTTTTGGAGTGTTTGGCAAAGGTAAAGGGTCAAGGTCAAATGTTTTTTTGGACTTCGTATACTCATCGCCCTGACCTTTTTTATAAAATTTAGGGGGGATGTTTGGTCATGCCCAAGAAAAATCGTTATTTTTTTGGGAGTGGGGGGCAAAGGTAAAGGTAAAGGTCCAAAAAAGGTCAAATCAAAAGAACTGACCCGATTTTTATAAAATTTAGGGGGTGTTGGCCGCCCAAGGAAAAATTTAGTTTTGGGAGGTTTTGGGGTCAAAGTCAAAGGTCCCCAATCACGAAAAGGTAAAAAACGTAAATTGACCCATTTTATAAATTTTTTTTGGGATTTTGGGTCATGACCCAGGGCAATAAATTACTTTTGGGAGTGATGGGTCAAGGCAAGGCTAGTCAAAAGGTAAAAACGAATTGACCCGTTTTTTGACATTTGGGGGGGTTTTTGGTCGACCCAAGAAACCGTTTTTTTTTTGGGGGATTGGGTAAAAAGGTCAAGGTCAGGTCACAAAAAAAAAAAACGTTTTTTTTGCCAAGAACTTTTCCCCGAAAACTTGCGCTGTGAAAAAGGGGTCCCGGGCCAAAAATTTAAATACATATTCCGGTCCGTTAAAAAGAAACTAAAAAAAAAATTTGGAAATTTATGCCCCCTTTTTGAAATGGAAAAAAAAATAATGCTAGTCAAAGGGTTTGCGCTCACCGAGGCCCATTCTATTTTGGAATGTAATCTGTTTAAAAATACCAAAAACCAAGGGAGAAAAAGGAAACGGCACTGTACAAAACTTTTTTGGGGGTTTGAAGTTTTTCAGAAAAACTTCAGGCCACTTTCCCCCCCGTTTAGTTTTTTTTCGTTTCCATTTTTTTTTTTTTTTTTTTTTTTTAAAACTTTTGTCTTATCCTCTTTCCCCTAAAAAAACCCATTATTTCCCCTCTTTGTCCAATGGCACTTTTTTTCCCACCACACCCGGTTTCTTGACTGTTCCCCTTTCTAAAAGCCAGTCCCTGTTTGTGTCCTTTTTTAATGCACTGCATAAAAATTTTGTCTTCATTTTTTTATTTTTAAAAAGGTGCATTTTACCGTTTTACAAGTTTTTGATATTGTATTACATTGAAATGTTGTAGTATGTAAAGACAAAAAATAACGCTCCTCTCCAAAAATCGATAAATTTTTCGGTTTGGGTAATTTAGGGATTAAATTATTTCCTTGCAAATTTTTTCCCAAAACAAAAAACAAAGAGAAATTTTTAAAGGTTTGGATCGTTGTGAGGGGCAACCCAAAAAAATCCCTTTGTGTCCAAAAGCCCTTTTTAAACGTTTTTGTGTAACCTTTGGTTGGGCCATTAAGAAACCCTTTTTCCGTCAGTCTGCAAATGTTTAATTTTTCTTCAATATTTTCCATCCTTCTATTTAGAAGTGTGGGATTCCTCCACAGCAAAATAAAGGTATAAAATTGTCCCCCCAAAAGTACTGTTCAAAGGGCGCAGGGGGCCAGGGCCCTTGGGAGCCCTTAAACATGATCTGCCACCCCATTTGTTTCAAACCCCCGGGATAAATGACTGCCACCCCAAAAGAAACAACCCTACGGTTAAAAAGAGCCCCCGGAACAAACCCCACGGCATAACATGAGCTGCCCCCCCAATTGCAACCCCACGGCATAACATGATGCTGCCACCCAAAGGTACCCCTACGAAACATTTGCTGCCCCCCCAAAGTGTACCAAAACCCACGGTAAACATGAGCGCCCCCCAATGTGTACAAAACCCCCGGAAAAAAATGGCTGCCCCCCCATGTGTACAGTACAAACCCCAGGGGTTTAAAATGGCTGCCACCCCGGGCTCAACCCACTTTATTGATCTGCCACCCCCCATGTTTAAACCCACGGTTAAAGATCCCCAAAGGGATCCCAAACCCCCGGTTAAAAAATGTCGCCCCCATGTTTTAAAAATTAGCATGTTTTCTCAGGCCCATATCCTGTGCTGCCCCCCCAATGTTCAAAGGGCGTATGGTTTCTCAGGTTTCACAATCCTAATCAGGGGAATTGACAGCTTTGGCCGCCCCGGAAAAGCTGTCTAAAGGGGCCCAGCCAAAAAGAAATTTTTACCAGCTTTTGGGGGTTGGCTGGTGGGAATTTTGGGCCCCGCATACAATGTATGAGACCCTTCTGGGGCCCCCTCCCTGGCCCCGGACAAATTCCCTTTTGCAAACTTCAGGGAAGGGTTTACCTGGTTCATAAAACGCGCAATATTTTCCCAAAAAACAAGTAAGCCTAACCATCGGGGAAACAGGCCTAAAACTCAAGTGGAAGACCCAACAAATAATTGTTACAGAAAAAACTTAGAAAAATTATTTCTTTAATTTCTTATTTTTTAAATTTTTACACATTTTTCTCTGCAATCTATATTTGGCCATTCGTCCAACCCTAAAAACAAATTTTGTGAATTGTGTGTGTTGTTGCGCGCTCTTTTACCCCCCCTCATAAATTGGAAAACCCAAAGGGATAGACCACCAAACTTGGAGGGGATCTTCAGCCAAAAATCTAGAAGAAATTTGGTGTCTTTTTGGGAATTTTGATCATTATGACTCATTTCCGATTTTTTATTGCCCCAAAATTCCCCTTAAAGTATTTCCCCTCAACTTGGGTAATGCATACCAATTTTGGTATTTGTGCATCCCGGCCCTTTAAAAGCACAAAGGGGGTTGATGTCAGACCATAGCATGGTTTACTTTATTCCCCCCCTCGGTCCTGAGATTTCAAAAGTTCTCGGAATTCCCATTCCACTTACAACCACATCTTCTTCCTGTTCTCCCTGAGGCTTTACACGTCAAATACTGAGGTTCCCCCAAATAATGAAACTTTGTTCTTATGGGCCTAAAAAATTATTCTGGAAAAAAGCAGACCCAATAACTCTAATACCCATCTCAAAAATCTAAAATTTTTTGGGGAAAGAGTGGGTTTATTGCAAACGGGGTAAATCTATTTTTTAGATTTTTTTTTTAAATTTCAAAAACCTTTTATATTGGTTTTAAAAAGTTTTTCTCAAAAATTTGAATGAAAAAATTCAAATTAAAAATGGCAGGGGTGAGGGTTTTAAACCCCCCGGGCACCTTGATGACGGTGAGCGTAACAAAGTTTTGACTCCCAAAAGGTTAAAAGAGATTTAACAGCATAGCTCGCTTTGGGATCCTTATTTTGGCCCTTTGCTCTTGGTCTTTCTCCTCTCTCTGTCTCCTCCTCTCTCTGACCCCCCTCTCTCTCTCCTCTTGACCCGTCTCTTCTCTCTCTCTCTCTTCTCTCTTTGCTCTCTCTCTTCCTTCCTCTCCTCCTCTGTTCCCGTCGTCGGTCTGTTGGTCTGCTTTTGGGCTCTATGTCGGGGGTCAAATCATTTTGGCTGGGCCGATACAACCCATGTGGGGCCCAAACGGGCCCCCTTAGTAAATCACGCAAAAAAACCTAAAACAGAGGATTAGTGTTTTAACTATCACTTTTTAAATGTGTTGAAAGTAGAAAGCAATGCAATATGATAATCCCATGCAAAATTTTTCCGACTTCTTTATTCTTTCCAACCGTCAAAAAAATAAAAAAGGGACGTTCATTTTGGCGGGGGTCCGGGGTTTTCCCCAAAATGTTGTATTTTTTAAAGTAATTTTCCCGCATTTTCACCACCAAAAATCCCTTTCCAGTTTCAGCTTAATAGGAACCATCAAACCAAAATTTTTTATTTAATTTTCAACCAAAACCAATCATATGAAAAAAGTACTGTTTAAAATTTTTATCCTATAATATATGAGTTTTATAAAAGCCTGTTACATACAAAACCCATTTATAATGAAGGTGTTCCTTTTCACATAAACGAAACAGAGGCCCTTGGGTTAATGTCAGGGTCCGATTTTTCCCCCAGGGGCGTAATTGCGCTTTCGTTATTTTATTGAAAAAAAAAATAAAAAAAAAAAA
>NW_026945185.1:0-6327 GCF_034702125.1 Engraulis encrasicolus | reverse complement strand
TCAAACCAAACCCCTTTTGGAAAACCCCCGGGTTTTTTTCCCCCAAAACCCCCTTTTTACCAAAAAAAACCCGTTTTACCCCAACGGGTTTACCCCCTTTCAAAGTCTTCAAAGGGGGGGGGGGCCAAAGGGGGAAAGCTTTCAACTTTTCCCCCAGGGGGGGGGGCCAATTTTCAGGACCAACCTTTGGGCCCCCCGGGGGTTTTTTTTCCCCCCCATTTTCTACTACCCAAGAAGCACGTGTGGGGGGTTCCCTCTCCCAGTCCCCATGGAATGGGAAAAACCTGGCCCCCTCCGGGGGCCCCCCCTTGGTGACAAACAATTGGGGCCCCAAGGTGTGGGCCCAAACCCCTCGAGGCAAACTCCTGCAGGAGGGGGTTTCCAGAACCCCCCCCCTCCCCGCCCAAAACACCGCTGGACTCACAGGCGCCCCTTAAGGCTTCAAACCACAAATGTCCCTTTTTCCCCTCCATTTTCTCCCCTCTGACGCAAGGCGCAGCGGAAGGTGCTGGCCCCTAAACCCAGAGTCGATGTCGAAACCAACCTCTGCTACTCGTATCCTTTGTCACCTCCACACACTTCTTACACACAAACATCCCATTGTGTGACTACCAAGCGTGGGTGAGGGGCTTTTCTCGACTTTCCAAAGTCCTGTCAAAGGGGGGGTAGCCTGACCTCGACCAAACGTTGACAATCTGCCAACCCGAAACATCTGTGGGACATGGCCGAGATTAAGGCGTGGACGCAATCCATTGTCTCAGTGGTTCAATCCATCCGTCGAGGCCTCTTGTACTACAGTAGCCCTAACCATACAAGTGTCATCTTAATCTCTCCGACTGCCCCAGTGCCTATGATAAGGGCCCCCTAACGGGTTGGGTTTAGTCCCTCGGGGATGAACAGTGCGAAACGTGCGGGCCAAACCCAAGTCATGATCGAAACCTCCTCGAGGCATCATTTCAGGAATCCCCTGCTTTCCCCCTCCCCCCCCAATGGGAAACACCCTGGGCTCAAGCCGCCCCTTATGCTCAACCACAAGTCCCTTTTCCCCCCATTTTCTCCTCCCTACGCAGAGGGCAGCGACGTGCTGGCCCTAACCCATCATGGTCGAAAACCCCTGCACTGTACTTGTCACCTCCACACCTTTGACAACAAACACCCTTTGTACCACCAACGTGGTGGAGCTTGCTCCTTTCCAACTCTTCAAGGGCGGACCTGACTCGACCCAAAGCGTTGACAATCGCGTCACAACCCAAACAATGCGAGAGTTAACATGATCTATCCTTTGCTCTCACGTGGTTTGAATCCATCCCTCGAGCGCACTCTTGTACTACATACCAAGACCGTACGGTGATGGCTTACACTTCCCCTCCCACCCCAGGCCTAGATAAGCCTGGCCTCCTAACCGGGTTTGGTTCGAGTCCTCTGGTGATGGCAAGAGATGCCAGCGAGCGTGCTGGCCCATAACCCAAGTCTGTCGAAACCATCTCTCAGCATGCATTTTCCAAATCCGCCTCTTCCCCTCCCCCTCCACATGCAACACCCTGACTCACTAACCCCCCCTTATGCTCAACCACAAATGCCCTTTTCCCTCATTTTCTCATCCTCTGCCAGGGCCAGCAAGCTTGGCCATACCCAGTCGGATCAACACCTCTAGCTCGTATTCCTTTTCACTCCACACTCTGTACAAAACATCCCATTTTACTCACCAACGGTTTCGCTTGCCACTTTCCAAACCCTTCAAGACGGTACCTGACTCCCAAAGCGTTGACAACTGCGTCAAACGCCGAGCAAGTCTGGACGAGGCCCAGATTAGGTGACTAATCCATTGTTCTGCACGTGGTTTTTTTTTTTTCTCCCCCCCATCCTAATATAGGCACTGGCCTCCTAACCAGGGTTGTGGGTTTGATCCCACTGGAGCAACCAGTGCCACGGAAGCTTTCTGGCCCACTACCCAGAGGGCGATGGTCAACCATCCTCTGCTACATTCATTTACCAAATCCGGGCCCTTTCCCCCCCCCCGCTCCACATGGCAAAACCCGACTCACTAACGCCCCCTTATTGCTCAAACCACAAATGTCCCTTTTTCCCCTCCATTTTCTCCATCCCCCCGACGAGCAGAGTGGCGCAGGGGAAGCGGCTGGCCCATAACCCAAGGCGATGATCGAAACCACCCTGCTAGGCTCGTATTCCTTTTCACCTCCACACACTTCTGTGACACACAAACATCCCATTGTGTACCACCAAGCTGGGGTGAGCCCCTTTGCTCACGTTTCCAAACTCCTTCAAGGACGGTACCTGACCTCGACCGAAAGCGTGACAATCTGCTCACAACGCCGAGCAATCTGTGGGGGCGAGGGCCGAGAGGTAAGGCGATGACTGCTAATCCATTGTGCTCTGCACGCTTGTTCGAATCCCATCCTCGTCGAGCGCACTCTTTTACTACAGGACCCTAAGACCAGTACACGGTGCATGGCGTGTACAGCTCTCTCCCGACTGCCCCAGTGGCCTAATGGATAAGCACTGGGCCCCCTAACCAGGATTTGGGTCGATCCCATCTGTGATGGCAACAAATTGCGCAGCGAAGCGTGCTGCCCATAACCCAGAGTCGATGGATCGAAACCATCCTCTGCTAGCATTGCATTTATCCGATGGAATGCCGCCTGCTTTCCCCCCCCCTCCCCCCTCCACATGGGAAACACCGCGGACCACTTACACCTCCCCCCTTATCCCTCAAACCACAAATCTCCCTTTTTTCCCCTCCATTTTCTCCATCCTCCTGACACAAAATGGCGCAAACGGAACGTGCTGGCCCATAACCCAAGGTCGATGATCGAAACCATCCTCTGCTAGGCTTTTATATCCTTTTCCCATCCATCCACACACTTCGTGACACCACCCAAACATCCCATTGTGTACCTCACCCAAGCGTGGTGTGAGCCCCCTGTGCTCGTAACGTTCCAATTCGGTCCTTGTCAGAGAGCGTTAGCCTTTACCTCGACCGAAAAGCGTTGACAATCTGCGTCCAACGCCGGAGCAAATCTTGGACGAGTGGCCGAGAGTTAAGGCCGATGAGCTAATCCATTGTCCTGCACGCGTGTTCGAATCCCCTCCTCGTCGAGCGCACTCTTGTACTACAGGTAGCCCTAAGAAACCCTAACACGTGTGCATGCTGTCCCGCCTCTCCCCCAGCTGCCCCATGGCCTAATGGAAAGCACTGGCCTCCTAAGCCAGGATTGTGGTTCGATCCCATCTGGGTGATGGGAAGCAAGTGGGGCAGCGAAGCTGCTGGCCCATAACCCAAGGTCGATGGATCGAAACCATCCCTCTACATTGCATTTATCCGATGAATGCCGCCTGCTTTCCCCCTCCCCCCCCACATGGCAAACACGCGGACTCACTTAACCCCCCCTTATGGCTCCCAAAACCACAAATGTCCCTTTTTCTCCCTCCATTTTCTCCATCCTCCTGACAGCAAGTGGGGCCCGCGAAGCCTGCTGGGCCCATAACCCAAGGTCGATGGATCGAAACCATCCCGCTAGCTCGTATTCCTTTGTCACCTCCACACACTTCTGTGACACACAAAAATCCCATTTTGTGACCACCAAGCTGGGGTGAGCGCTTTGCCGACGTTTCCAAACGTCCGTCAGAGGGGGCGTAGCCTTTACCTCACCGAAAGCGTTACAATCTGGGGTCACAACCCGAGCAAGTCTGTGGGACGAGGGGGCCGAAAAAGGGTTTAAGGCATGACTGCAATCCTGTGCTTGCACGCGTTCGAATCCCACCTCGTCACGCACCTTTTAACTACAGGTCCCTAAACCATACCTGTGCATGGCGGTACACTCTCTCCCACTGCCCCTGGCCTAATATAAGGGACTGGGCCCCCTAAACCAAATTGTGGTTCATCCCTCTGGGTGATAACAATGGGGCCGGGAAACGTGCTGGGGCCCAAAAACCCAAGGGCGGGTCGAAAAAAAACCCTGCTAGCATTTCATTTTTTCCATGAAAGCCCCTCTTTCCCCCTCCCCCCCCAATGCAAAAACCCTGGGCCAAATTAACCCCCCCTTAGGGGCCAAACCCCAAAATTTTCCCTTTTTCCCCCCATTTTCTCCACCCCTAACAATCCCCGAAGCCTGGCCCTAACCCCAAGGCATGGGTGAAACCCCCCTCTGGGTCTATTCCTTTTCACCCACACACCTTTGTCACACAAACATCCCTTTTACTCACCAACGGGGGTTTAACCTTTCCACTTTCCAAACGCCTTAAAGCTACCCCTCACCGAAAACTTAAAACTGCGCACAAAACCCCAAGTGCGGACGGTCCGAGAGTTAAGGGATGCTGCTAAAACCCTTTTCCTTTTCCCCCTTTCGAACCCTCCCGCAGGCCCTCTGACGAATACCCCCAAGACCAACACTGTGCTCGGTACCTCTCCCCAGCTGCCCCAGTGGCCAATATAGGGGACCCCCCCCCCCCCCCCAAGCCAGGGGTTGTGTTCAGCCCATCTGGGGGATGGCAACAAGGGGGCCGCAACGCTGGGCCCAACCCCAACGATGGATCGAAAAAACCCCCCAGCATTGCATTTATCCATGAATGCCGCCTCCTTTCCCCCCCCCCCCCCCCACAGCAAAAACCCCGGACTCACTTAGCCGCCCCCCTTTTTCTCAAACCCCAAATTTCCCTTTTTTCCCCTCCATTTTTCTCCATCCTCCTGACGAGCAATGGCGCAGCGAAGCGTGCTGGCCCATAACCCAAGGTCGATGGATCGAAACCATCCTCTGCTAGGCTCATATTCCTTTGTCACCTCCACACACTTCTGGTGACACACAAACATCCCATTGTGTGACTCACCAAGCGTGGTGTGAGCGCTTTGCTCGACGTTTCCAAACGTCCTGTCAAAAGAGCCTCCTCCCAAACCCTGACAATCGGCTCACAACCCGGGCAATCTGGGGGCGATCCGAAGGGGTTAAAGGGGCATGGACGCTAATCCTTTGGGCTCTAAAGGTTTCGAACCCATCCTTTTTGAGCGCACTCTTTACTACGGGGGTCCCCAACCCATACACTGTCAGGGTTTTACAGCCCCCCGATCCCCATGGCCAAGGGATAAAACTCCTCCTAAGCCGGGGATTGGGGGTTCGAGCCCCTTTTGGGGTTGGGGCAGCAGGGCGCAGGGGGAACTCGGGCCCAAAACCCAGGGCGAGGATCGAAAACCTCCCTGCTCATTTTTTTTAATTCGATGGAATGCCGCGTTTTCCCCCCCCCCCCCCCCACATCAAACAAGCGCTGGTCACTTGGACGCCCCCCTTATGCTAAAACCACAATGCCCCTTTTTTTCCCCCTCCTTTTCTCCATCCCTCGAAAAGGGGCCCCGGGGGGTGCGGGGGCCCATAACCCAGAGGTGATATCGAAACCTCCTTGCTGGGGCCGTTTTTCCCTTTTGTCACCTCCACACACTTCGGTACCACAAACACCCCATTTTTTACTCACCAAGCGTGTGTGAGCCTTTGCTCATTTCCAAACTCCTTCAGAGGGGGCGGGTAGCCTGACCTCGACCGAAAGCGTTGACAATCTGGCGTCACAACGCCGAGCAAGTGCTGTGGGACGAGGGGGCCGAGAGGTTAAGGCGATGGACTGCTAATCCATTGTGCTCTGCACGCGTGGTTCGAATCCCATCTTCGTCGAGCGCACTCTTGTACTACGAGTAGCCCTAAGACCATACACGTGTGCATGGGGTGTACAGCTCTCTCCCGAGCTGCCCATGGCCTAATGGATAAGGCACTGCCTCCTAACCAGGGATTTGGGTTCGAGTCCCATCTGGGTATGGCAAGCAGAGTGGCGCAGCGGGAAACGTGCTGGGCCCATAACCCAGAGGTCGATGGATCGAAACCATCCTCTGCTAGCATTGCATTTAAACCGATGGAATGCCCGGCCTGCTTTCCCCCCTCCCCCGCTCCACATGGGAAAACACGCGCTGACTCACTAGACCGCACCCCTTATGCTCAAACCACAATGTCCCTTTTTTCCCCTCCATTTTCTCCATCCTCCTGACGAGCATGAGTGGCGCAGCGAAGCGTGCTGGGCCCATTAACCCTGAGGTCGATGGTCGAAACCACCTCTGCTTAGCTCGATCCTTGCCTCACCTCCACACACTTCTGTGACACACAAACCATCCCATTGTGACTCACCAAGCGTGGTGTAGCGCTTTGCTCGACGTTTCCAAACGTCCTTCAGAGGAGGCGGTAGCCTGACCTCGACCGAAAGCGTTGACAATCGGCGTCACAACCCGCAATGCTGTGGGGGCAGGGGGCCAGTTAAGGCATGGGCTCAATCCAT
>NW_026945184.1:0-6327 GCF_034702125.1 Engraulis encrasicolus | reverse complement strand
AGTTTAGGGGGCCAAACAATTCATAGGCCATCTTGGATTCAGCCATCTTGAAAAGTGTTGTAGCTCTGCGTTTTGGGGATATACTAAACTGACCATCCGATGGTATTTTAAAGTTGGCTCTAAAGGAAAACGTGCATATGAATATAAGTTTGAAAATCACCCATGCTGTTCGAGCGGGATTAGAACTCACAAACCTCCATATCTGTAATCCAACCCCTTTGCCATTGATATTAAATGACATACAATACATGATATTGGGGAAGAGCTTTGCTAAGGAACCACTGGATCTGATATCATTTGGAAAATCACACATGGCTTGGACTGGGGTTCGAACATTCCAACCCCCCATTCCCTAATTCAGCACATTTGCCCATTCATATTAAATGACATTACATGGCATTTTAACGTTGGCCAAGGAACAATGCATATATGATATCATTTTTGAAAGTCAAACATGGCTTTGCCTGGGATTCGAACCCCCCCCAACCTCCATATCTGTAAATCACAGCCACATTGTTGCCATGCATACTAAAATGGACAGTTACATTGGCCTTTTAAGTTGGGCCCAAAGGGAAACACTCGCATATGATGTAATTTTGAAAATCAAACAAGGCTTTGACTGGGTTTGAACCCCCAAACCCTCAATATCTGTTATTCAGCACATTTGCAATCCATTAATAAATGATATACATGGCATTTTAAGTCAGCCAAGGTTAACGCTGCATATATATAATTTAGAAAAATCCACATGGACTACAGGGGGGGTTTCGAAACCCTCAACCTCCATATACCTCTAATGCAGCAGCATGCATTACCAATAAGCCAAGCAGCTAATTGTGTCTGCATAAGTCCCAGCAACGGACCTATATTACATTGCATTGCAGAGCTGAACAATTTTAGGCTTCTAGAATTGCTTGCTCGCACCTACGCTCGTTAAGACTGGAATCTTGAGACAGTGACAGTTGAAATGGAAATCCATTCACTGGCCCTGCAACCTGTTGTGATGGATCTGAATTTCCGACAGTTACCAGTATTGCAGCCTTAAACGGGGCAGAGGGGAGCGGGGGAGAGGAGGATGAAAATGAGAATGAGTTGTTTTTGTCGTTCACAACATCGTTGTAAAAAAAAACTAAAAGGAGTTGGACATCGTGGTCCTTTTCACAGATCGGAAGTCAAGTCATGCTTGTTTGACTCTCTCTAAACGTACTTTGATTGGGTTTTATAGGTGTTTTTTTAAAGGGTTCAGGCACAAATGGGACCTCCGTTGTGGGGACATGACGCTCTGATCTCTTGAAAAATGCCACTTTTGAAAAAAAGACTGGGATTCCTCCATAGAAGCCAGGCCTGTTTTTTTTTACAAACCTGCCATTTAAAAAGTATTGGGAGTTGGGAGATGAAACTTTCACAATTTGGAAGACATTTCCCATAGAGCTCGCTAACAAAAGCGCTCAACTAAACTTATAGGTTGAAAGTGTTGTTGTTTTATGACCGGGAAAAAAGCCTCCTACCTCTAATCTCAGAGGTGGCGGAACCTTTGGGTTCATGGAGGTTCCACCCATGTTCCAATGGGGACCCAGGTTTCACTAAATCGCCAAAAACGGGGGGGGAAAACGACAAGAGACACGGAGACGGCCTATAACGAAGCGCATCTCCAAGCCGAGCGGTCGTTTTAGTGTTTGAACGGTTTGTCTCTATCTCGAAAGGGCCTAGGAGGAATCCATTCTATTTGTACTGTCCTGTCAAAGGAAAAGCCAATAAACAGGACTTAGAGATTACTATAAGTCGGGCCCTTGATCTGCAAGTAGCACTCTGTCTGCTCCGCAAGCCGCTTAATTATAATAAAACAACGGACTTAGAGATTACTATAAACGGCCTGGCTCTGCAAGGGGCCATGCTCTGCATGGTCCTTGCTCCGCAAGCCCGCTTACTTAATATTGATGAAGAAAAACATTAACAAAACGTTGGTAAATGACTAGGAAAATGTAAACAAATGCTTGTAAATGACTAGGAATGCTATGTTTAATATTATATTTATCAAACATTTACAATCGTTGCCTTGTAAAATGATATAAATACTCTGTTATAAGGTGTGTAAAATATTGCAGATATAATGTAGATATTTTATAAAGCATTAAATGAAAGATTAGTTTTAAATAATAAAAGCATTTGTTTAATGTTTTATTTCATCATGGTGCATTATTTACTGAGCTTTTACGAAGGAACAGTATTTAAAGTGTTTACCAATATTTGTTTGGGAATGGAATGGAATGGCGGTGCTTATTAACAGGGGCATTCCACCGGGTGGAGCATGAATATGTTACTGAAAGTGGGGTCATATGGATAGTAGACTAGAACAACATTTCTAATTTGGCTGCATTCTTGGCCAAGAAAAGGCAGCACCAATGACTTTTTAGTGCTGTGGATTTGTGACAAACAATCCCCATAATGCACTGCAATGCTCAAGTTCCACAGGGCCACACCCAGTTATTTGGGAACTCTATGTTTTGATCCTCACTACCTCAGCATTGCAGGCAGTCACTGTGGCCAGATTGGGCTGTTTCCCGCCCACTGTGGGATGCTCTTTAGGAATGGTCGTGTGGGGTAAAAAATGGATTTTCAGCAGAAAAACCCGCCCAATTTTAGCCAAATAGCAATTCAATAGAATGGGCGGATTTTGAGCTTCACGGCTGTTTTTGAGCATTTTTTGGGCTGGAAGGGAAATCATCCGCCTCATCTGGCAAACCCTGCTTGCAGGTGCATCACAGTGGGACAGACACATCACTGGAAAGGAGAATGCGGAAGCACCACTTGTCAGCTTAGTTTTCAAGACTTTATTTTTGTGCAACACACGCGACCAAAGTTTTCTGTGTGCTACACCTTCTTCAGAGTCAAATGATAGCAAGAGAGAGACACACATTTCAAGACTTGACATTTCACAGGTGATCCTACTTGGTTTGGCTAAATTGGTCTGATCTCATTGCGGGTGAATGGACCACACCCCCCAACACCAGGACAAGATTTGAGGACAATTAGACAGCTTGACAACTTCCAAAAACCAAATAAAAAAAGTGAAAAAAAACAATACACAAAAGAACATTGTCAATTAAAACCACGCAGCTCAAGTATTAGAAGACCACAGCCGCGATTATGGAACAAGTGTACCAGAGTAGCAAGGAATATGTGTTACTCCATTTATGCCCTGAAATCCCGCGAATTTAGAGTATGAATCCAAAATCCTTTCCCACAAAGCCTCTCTGGTCTAATTGTCTGCAATCTTGTACTAGTGTTTGGGGGGTGGGGTCAATTACCTGCAATGAGACGGGAGACCAATTTAGCCAAAACCAAGTGGGATCCACTGTGAATGTCAAGTCCTGAAATGTGTGTCTCTCTCTTGCTATCATTGACTCTGAAGAAGGTGTAGCAACAACCGAAACCGTTGGTCCGGGGGTGTGCACCAAATAAAGTCTTGAAAAACTAAGCTGCAGTGTGGCTCCAGCTTCTCCTTTTCCAGCTATGCCAGTGATTTACTGGCAGTGTTGCCAGATGAGGCTGATGATTTCCAGCCCAAAAACAAAAATGCTCAAAATTCGCCTGGAAAGCCACTAAATCCCGCCCAATTTCTATTGATGTCGAGGGCAAGAGTGGGCGAGTTTTCCTGTTAAAATGCCATTTTTACCCGTAGACGGCCATCCCAAGCAGCCCAATTGGGTGGGAAACAGCCCAATCTGGCAACAATGCTTACTGGAGCCTCAATGCCAGTGATTTCAAAAGCACTGGGACACTGATCTGTGATAGGTCTGTTAGAGCATTAGGTCCAAACCCCCTATGGGGGGGGGGGTTGAAAAGGTGGGAAGGGGGAAAAAGAAAAGGCTTGTAGTCTCCAACCGAAACTCCACCTCTCTTACACTTCCTATGTCGATTGATGCAAACTGACCATTTTTACATCATTGCATAGGAAATAAGGTTTTAAGCGATGAATGCGGATTTCTCCTATAGCTCAGGGGGAATTGAGAGATTTTTTTGTGAAAGGGCCATTCAAAAGTAGAATGGGTGTCTATCAATGAAAGGCCTAATGCAAAATGGGTGGAGGTGGGTCCTTTAAAGGAACACAGTTTCCACTGGCTTTCAAAATATAACGTATGTTCTCCTCTGATCTCGGACGCTCCCCCAGTCAGCAAACGGCGCGCGGCGCAAACTCGTAGTATGGGGCACCTAAGGCACGCCCTTCTACTTCCGATCCATGGGGCTGGAGCTCTCAAATGTGAATTTGGAGAGTTAATGGAGCGAGTCAAGCTAAAATCTATCACCGTTTTGCATTGTCTCCGGATTTCACACTGATTGACAGGGAATTTGAAAAGGGTTTGGATTTGCGTCGTATAAGACCACTCTTTTTCGACACCTTAAGGAACGTTTTTTAGACTTTTGTGCAAAACTGTGTTAGAGACTACACGTGCGGCCTCGCAATCTGACGTGAACCCAAGGCACCGCCAACCCTACCGCTGCACTGCGGCTTAAGTGGCTGCACATCGGACATGCAACGTCTGTTGTGTAGTCCAAATAATTGTTATATTTTTGCACACACACAACTCAAAAATCGCTTGCCAAGTGAAGTCAACAAGCACACCATTGGTTGTATCTAATTTTGAAGGCACAGCATATGTGTGCATCGACGAGGGGAATAAAATGCGAGGTGGATCGGAAAAATAGCTTTGCTCAGTTCCATTACAGCCCAGTTCAGAAAAGGTTTTTTGCGTTGCCAGCATCAGCTGCCCGGAAGGGGGGGTGGAGACTAGGTGCCGCCATGAGCTTGGCTCAGCTTTGTCGACGGGACGAAGAGGTTGCCTTAAGTTAGGAGTGACCAAATCCTTTACACGTGTTCCCTATCCCAAACGCCCCTTGCATGACTAGTAAATCGATCCACAAAAGTTGTTGCAAACATGAAACGTGGCGATTCCTACCTAGATAAAGAAAATGGCACTGCTGACTGGGGGCGGTTCCCGTCCGAGGAACGAGTCAGGTCCAGAGGAAAAGAATCTCAGGTCAGAGAAGAAAATACTTTAGTATGGAAACACGGCTTGGACTGTTCCCTTTAAACGTGCGTATTTGGTTAAAAAGGGGCTTAAATAGGAAACTATTTTGCCTTGTTCTTATAGACGGGTTTTATCAGGTTGCGCCCAAATTAGGATACAGGAGAAGTTGGTGGGGGCGGGGGGGGGGGGAATAACGTTTGATAGCTTACCGTGAAGCTACTTCACTTTCTGCTCTGGCTTATCTGAAGGCTAGTCTTTGTTTCTTCCAAGCATGCTGCGTTCCTCCGAAGACCAACTGCTTTAAGTTGTGCCCTCTTCTCCCTACAGAGGCAATCCCTGGTCCAACAGCTGTCTTTGTCCACTGTCCCTTGGTGCAGTAAAGCAACCATGCGGTACAAGAGCAGGGTCTCATCCTTCTCAACCTTCAGAAGTTTGGGCGGAGGCATTCAACTTCGGTCTGCATGATAAAGCGAACTCTTTTCAACCCGTAACATTAATTAAACCCTCTGCACTTAACTTGTTCATGTCTGTATATACTCTTGGACAGGGATGGCTGACAGCTTTGCAGCCAAGGACAAAGTCATGTGGAAGGGCCCTCCTTCCCAATACATAAAAAGTAATGGGGGACATAATCTGTGTGTGTGGTGTGGTGTGGTTTGTGTGGGTGTGTGTGTGTGTGGTGGTGGTGGTGCTGTGTGTGTGTGTGTGTGTGTTGTGTGTAGCTGGTGTGTGTGTGTGTGTTGATGGTAGCATATGGGTGAGAGCGTTTAGTGCAGGTGGTTCTCATCCTTTTTTGAACAAAACACCCCTGGACCTCATCTACGCCTCCCATCATAAGGTTGGTCAACACCCCTTAGTATTAAAAAAATAAAAGGATTATGCTTCCCCATGAACAATAGGCCTGCCCCCTCTCAACGGTATCCTTTCTCAACGCCCCCACCCCCCCCCCTGGGGCTTCCTCAACCCCCTGTGGGGCTGTAGCGCCCCTGTTGTAGAACACTACATTATTTTGTGTGTGTGTGTGTGTGGGTGTGTGTGGGGTGTGTGTGTGTGGTGTGTGTGTGTGTGTGTGTGTGCGTGTGTGAGAAGAGAGAGAGAGAGAGTGGGGGGGGGGGGGAGCAACTACGGAATCCTAATGTAGAGCCACAGGGCAGACAGCAGCTCATAGAGATGGATAAGAGTGAGATCTGCTCTGCTCTACCCTGCTCTCGTCTGCTCTGCTAATCTATAATCTCTGGCCACCATCTCCGCTTGTTGTAGGATATCTTAAAAGATTGCTTTCCACAGAAAAAGCTGG
>NW_026945183.1:0-6342 GCF_034702125.1 Engraulis encrasicolus | reverse complement strand
GAAGGGGAGTAGAGTTGCCCCGCTAGGACTCGAACCCAGACCCTCTGTGGTACCATACCTGGGCTATGACAGCTACACGAAAGCCAGTTGTAGCCAATTGGAGACAATTTTGGTCACCAAGGGGAAATTCTTTCTCTGCACTTTATCCATTTGGACTAGTGAATCACATTGAAGTACATACACTAGTCCGTAGCAGTGGGCTGCCTGCTGAGCGGCGCCCGGGGAGCAGTGTAGGGGTTAGGTGCCTTGCTCAAGGGTACTTCAGCAGTGTTCCGGTCGGGCATTGAACCGGGAACCCTTGGTTTGCCAACCCAGTCCTCTAACCACTGAGCCACGACTTCTGTATTCCCCAGAAGGTCAATATTCCCCAAAAGGTCCGAGTTCCCCAGTATGGTGCATGTTGTGTTGTATTGTAGAGTAGAGTAGTAGAGTAGAGTATCGTTTATTGATCCCAGGGGGAAATTAAGGTGTCAAGTAGCATACACACATAAATAAAGACCATTGTCCAACAAGACATAAACACACATATTTACACATAAAATAATCATATATAGCTCACTATTTGCATACATTTTGGCCAAGGCATTCTCTCTCTCTCCACACACACAGACACACACACTAACACACAAAGCTAGACACACACACAACACACAGAAACCACACACACGACACACACACACACACACACACACACACACACAACACACACACACACACAACACACCACACACACACTCACACACCAACACACACACCCACACACAAACACACAACAAAATATAAATAGTGTAAAGTGTCCATTGTGTTTTTACATGTACCTTAGCTAAGTGGCCACATTAGAAGCCAAAGGAACCAAGAAGATGGTCATATAAAGTGTCCAGAAGTGTTCCATAGTCCTCTCTGCCCTAGTACAATGTCCATTGTATTCCTTGGAAAAACAGATGGTGGGGTAACACAAGTCGCTCCCTGTGTCACTCCACACATCAGTAACCTCACACACACTACACACACGACAACACCACCACACACAGCACACACACACACACACACACATAAACAACACACTCCACACACAACAACACACACACACACACACACACACACACAACACACACACACACACACACCAATAATATAAAGTGTACACAGTGTTACCTGTGCTGGTGGTGGCCAAGACAAAGTTTACCACCAAATGTGTCCTGGAGTATTCAGTAGTTCAGGGGGGGTTACACATCGTCACCAACTGTGTCCTCTCCACACACACAACACACACACACACACACAGCACACAAAACAACACACACACACACACATACACAAAACAACACACACACAGCACACACACATGCACACAGCACACACACACACACACACACAAAGTGCAGCTGTGCCTTCACTGAAGAGGAGTTCGAAGGAGTTAAGAGTCCAGGTAAATAAAGTGAGCAGGAGTGGGATCTGTTTCATGCAGTCCAGTCCCCCATGATGATCATCTCTTTGTGTGTCATTCTGTGTGAAGTTGGCATAGCTGGATTGGCCCTGGGTAACAAAGGGACTTCCGCAGCCTGTCTGTCTTGCAGGAGAATGGCGCGCAGTCTGTAGCAGAACCCAGGCTTCTCTGGTTGTCGAAGACTGGTACAGTTGGGGTGCTTGTAGTTGTCCCAAAATAGAGTCCAATCTGCTAAGTGGTTCCTCTTGTCAGCTGTGGTTGTGAGGTGGCGTCCTGCTTCTGTGCCTCTACAACAGACCCTGCTTTTCCTCACCAGCCTGGCATAACTCCGTCCAGCATCTCTCTTCCTAATGCCTGGGCCACCACCAGCAGGCCATCAGCGTAAGGAGAGCGCACTGGCCATGGCAGGACTGGTAGGAACATCTGCAGGAGTACTGTGTGCAAGACATTGAAAGATCTCAGCTTTCCTCAGAAAAGTAGAGTCCTGAATTCTGTTCTTTTCGTGTACAGTGCATGTGAGTTAGCAGGACCAGTCCAGTTTAGACGTCCAGGTGAACACCCAGGTACTTGCTATGTGAGAGACTGTCTCCACTAGTCCCCCCCTCGATAGTAGACAGGCACCAGGGGTTGGGGTGGTTTTCGCCTGACGATGAATTCACCCAATTTCATTTGGTTTTGTTTTGGTGGTGTTCAGCCACAGCTGGTTGGTTCTGCACCAGTTGATAAAGTTCTCCACCAGTCCCCTGTACTCCCCCTCCTGCCCATCTCTGATGCCCATATTTGATGCATCCAACAATGGCTGTGTCATCCGAGAACTTTTGCATGTGGCAGGTCTTCGTGTTGTAGTTGAAGTCAGTGTTGTACAGGGTGAACAGCACAGGGGAAAGCACCGTTCCTTGTGGAGCTCCAGTGCTGCATAGAGCTACAGTCTCAGATGTGAGAGATCACCTAGTCTGACGAACTGGGGCCTTCCTGGAGAGGTAGTCTGTGATCCCAGTTTCACCAGCCGCCGTCTCCATTCCCATCTGCAGTAGTTTTGTTTCTCAACAGGAGTGGCTTGTTATTGTGGTTGTGTTGTGAAGGCGCTGGAGAAATCAAAGAACATGATTCTAACAGCACTGCTTCCTTTTGTCCCAGGTGAGAAATGCACTCTGTGCAGCAGATAACAGAAATAGCATCCTCAACTCCCACCTTCTCCTGGTAGGCAAATTGTAAGTGGGGTCTAGTGCGATGTGGTGAACTTCTAGTGTTTTAGTTGCGTGGGGATTATATCAGTAAGTTGAGCAGCCCCAGTCAGCGCACGCTCGAATGTCTTCATTATAATTGTGGATTGTGAGGGCTACCGGTCCTGTAGTCGTTCAGTTCTGTTGGGGTGTGGCTTTTTCGGGGACAGTTATGAGGTTTTCCACCGTTGTGTATTGCAGTGGTTCTCAACTGGAAACATGTTCCTGGGGACCCACCATTTTCCACTCTCACCATTATCGGTCGCGACCCCAATTTTTTTTAAGCCGTTCAAGTCAATTCAATGCAAATTCCTCAAAATGTAACCCAAGGACTCTCGAATGACTGGTTTGGCACGCTATATATCTCGCATATATAAAACAATTCAGATTGTATCTATGACGGATTAGATGACACGGAGTTCACTAGCCTATTCAACCATAAAAAAGTTTTAAATTGTTTGCAGGAAAATGCTTAGGATTTCCTTTTTTTTTAGAATTACGTTTTTTTTTACACCAAGGCTCCGCGACCCACCCATGACCCCTCCGCGACCCAAATTGAGAAACACTGGTGTGTTGTATGGTACCCCAACTCTGCTGAATATAACAGAACAATGTTGAATCCACAGAAGTCACCACAGTTCTAATGTCTCTGAAAGAATATCTCTGTATCACTCGCCCCGGGCAACTCACCATGTTCTTATTGACAAATGTGGGGGGCGGGGGGGTGGCAGAGTAGGGGGGTAGTGGTGCGAGTGATCTTAACTGCCAAAAAAGCGAGGGGTGGTTGGTGGGTGGTGGTGGGGTGGGGGGGTGCAAAAACTGCCCTGCTAAAGGCAAAAGGCAGTAACTTCAATACTTTTTCAAAAAATTAGTTTTTGTCATATTTGCAAATTAATAAGCATCAGTTTTATCATGGTGAAACAAACATGGGAGTTTGAAAATCAGTTGTTGTTTTGAGGGTTAAAAAAAAGGTGGTAAAGTTCAAAACAAGCTTGAAAATCCTTTGGGTAAACTAAGGCAGGAAGACAGTAACTTTCCAGATTACTGCTTTTTGCCTTCCTTGCTCTGGACCTGCAGAATTCTGGAAACTCTGAATGTTCCAAAACTGAGGCAGAACACAGTAACTTCAGTTTACTGTATCATCTCTGGTTAACAGTTAATTAAAACTCCTTCTTTAAATTTCAGTCAATGTAAATAATCAAAAAAAATATAAAATGAAAACTATTATATTATGAAACATGGATCAGCCTGCTAGGGGGCAAAAAAAAAAAAAAAATGTGTGTGTAACTATTAATTTGAGGTAGTTGAAATAACCAAATACATCACACAAAACCCCCATTTATTAAATTATCATTTATTATATATTATTATTAACAATTTATATGTTTAATAAACATGACATTTTGTCCATAATGACTCTAATAGGTGGTGTATACTGCTTAAATTATAGTGTGAAGAGTATGTAAATTTGTTGCTTATTATTTCCAGCATTTTAAATTGGAAGTTTACTGATCTATTCTGCCTTAGATATGACATCTAATTGTCCCATTACGGGGCAATGCTAAGGCAGAACACAGTAACTTTCCAAAAAAGGGTCAAAGGTTAAACTATTTGTAAAATAATTTTTTATGAATAGATAGTAAGCAGCGCCATTATAGCACTACAAACTGTGAAAAAATTACAGCTTTTGTAGCTAATAACTAGATTGTGGTGAACAGTTCATTTAATTTTTTTTCAAGATAACTTTACACAAACACTCTCATTTTTTCTCAGTTTTCACCACCTTCTGGTGCAGCTTACTGTCTTTTGCCTTAGTAGGGCAGAAATGATCTTCTAGCATCCCGGGATCAAGGCCAGCTCCTATGCCAAACCTGCACTTACTGGACAACAAGCTCTCAGGGGTGCAATGGGGAAACGAGAACAAGTATCCCCCTAATGCACGCCGTACCTCCTGAGGCACTGTTCAGAATTCTGGCGTCAGGGTGTCTGAGTCTGTGTCTGTGTCTGTGTCTGTACCAGTGACGTTTTGAGGACATGCACAGGAGTGCTGCGCACGATGTTATTGATCAAACCTGTGATTGGCGCAGAACTTTACGTGCACAGAGCTGGACACGAGCTCATTTCCATAGAACTTTGCGCCAAAAACACCCCGTTCATTAGGGGGTCAGGACTTTCTTTTGTATTTTCTTCTGTTTTTAGTGAAACCACGGTTCATTGGTTCCAAGGCCTCCAAAACTTGTGGTGTGTGTGACCCCTTATCATTGGGATTATCCATTTTTGTTCTTACCGGACAACCTGTGCAGTTTGCTATTTTTCCCTGGATCAGCCCATTATACAGTCATTTTTTTAGTCAAGTCAAGTCAAGTCAAGTCAAGTTTATTGTCAATTTCTTTACATGCACTGGTCATACAAAGAATTTGAAATTGCGTTTCTTGCTCTCCCATGCAGCATCGGATAGACTAATAAGGACATAGACAGTATAGACATAGACAGTACTCATACATTGGACATAGACCAGTAATGGGACGTAGACATTGCTCATACAGACATTTTAAAAGGTTGCTAGGACTGCGACAAACAGCAAGGGACTTGTAGAGAAACATTACATTAAGAAGGAGGTTATTTTGTTGTGCTTTTTCTAAAAGTCCTTTATCGTTTCTGGCATAGTAATAGTAGCCATTTGGCAAGAAAATTAAATAATTAACAAAAAGGTTTTATTAAATACTCTCACCAGCAGCAGTATGTGTGTGTGTGTGTGTGTGTGTTTGCGTGCGTAATGCGTGTGTGTGGTGTGTGTGTGGAGTGTGTGCTGTGTGTGTGTGTTGTGTGTGTGTGTGTGTGTGTAGGGGTGTGTGTATGCTGTATGTGTGTGTAGTGTGTGTGTGTTTAGTGCAGGCTAGAAAGTGCGGGAGAAGTGTTGCGTCTGTGTGTGTGTACCTGTGTATGTGTGTGTGTGTGTTGGTTGTTGTGGTGTATAGTGTGTGAGTATGGAGTTGTGTGTCCAGTGTGTGGTATGTTTGTGGTTTTTTGTGCAGAAAGTGCAGTGTGCTTGTTGTGTGTGTGTGTGTGTGTGTGTTGTGTTGTGTGTGTTGTGTGTGTGTGTGGTGTGTGTGTGTGTTGTGTCGATGTGTGTGTGTGTGTAGTGTGTGTGTGGTGGTGTGTGTTGTTGTCGGAGTGGTGTGGCATGTTTTGAGTTAGTGTCAGGTTTGAAAGTTTCAGTCCAACAGTGATTGTAGTTAGTGCAGGTTGGAATGTTCAGTCGCAGATATGTGTGGTGGGGATGAGGGGGTGGGGTTTGGATAACGCCGCATTAATGTAATAAACGGTGGCAATATGTAATAATGTAACAAATTATTACATAATGTGGTTGACAATCGCCGCATTGTGTAATAATTTTACGCACTTTCGTAATACATTTCTTGAACGCATTTCGTAATAACTTTTTTCTCATCTTGTGAATAAATTATTTACAAATGCGAATTTATTACGGAAATGCGGCCGCCAACTTTTTTTCTTTTGAAGGAAATGTAAATAAGATGGATTGGCATTATGTAATAATCTATATGGGATATGTTTTTTCTTGCACTTGGAGTTCAGTAGGCGCAGCAAACACACACATAAGTCCTCCAGTGACATGGTATAGTCCACTGCCCTCTCTCCTCTCCCTTTCCC
>NW_026945182.1:0-6323 GCF_034702125.1 Engraulis encrasicolus | reverse complement strand
GATTTGTGGGACAGCAATTTTTGTGGTTTTGTTAAACAAAGGAAAAAAAAGGGCGAGTTTGCACACAAGAGCTGAATGCAAAATCAAAACGGTAATTAACCAACAAAGCATGAAAAAATAAGCGATATACGCCAACAGATCAAGGGACCAAAAGCTTTATGGGCGTCATAGCCCATCATCAAGTTGTTCCCCAGGTATCCTCTTGGCTACAGTGGTGAAAAGAATCACAACGTCTAACTCACTGATTCTACTATCATGTGTTATTACACCAGTTTCCACCTTGGTGTGGTATCCTTCATCAAGATGTCAGTGCTGCTTGCAATGGATTTCTTTCACTTTGTTTTGATCGTGGTCCCCTATTGCGAATCCAGCTCCTCAATGAATTAGATGTGTGCGAGCACACCTAACACGACTCTTCTACAAAAGTGCAGCAAGTATCCTTGTATACTGTCAAAAACATTCTGCCACGAAGACAGACTTATTGACAGTGTTTTCTGTTTAGTTTTTTAGTTCACCTGTTTGCATGGCAAAATTGCGGAGAATCACTCTTTGTTTTTTACTGATTGGCCCGCTGTACCCATCGACGATCCCTCCTTCTGATGCCCTTTGCTACAGTAGAGAGTATGGTTACCCAGCAACATCGTTTTGAGGCCTGGCTCCATGCCTCCATCTCGCCTATCAGACAAGACAAAGAGCCAGTCATCAACCATTCAGCACCTACAGCGGAACAATATTTCACTGAGAGAAAGCAAAGGCGTGGGTTGCACATCACAGAAATGGAAAACGAGGCACACAATTCTATAGGCTTTTAAGATTAAAAAAGACTCACTTCCATTTGTAGATTTGTATATCTCCAACTTGCTCTTAGTAACACAATCTATAATTATTTATTTTTTTCTTGCCTTCATGCACTCCTGATTTAACAACCTGATATCTTTTTACAATCATCTTATCTGAAGGAAATAACTGTATCACCACATGAACCTCGACAGCAGGACAAACAAAACACTAAGCAACAAAACAGGTACTTGTCTCTAATAACTAGCAAAAATGTGGGTGTTCTGTAGGCTTTGAGAGAGTGTGGCGTTTCTATAGGCTTTCATCATATACAGACCTTTCAGCTAGAAGATGCGTCATTTGTAAAGCGGGATCACACTGGCGAGGGATCACTTTTCCCCTATTTGTTTACTTCTCAGAATGTAAGCCCTATTGAGATCAAAAAAAACCCACAGCCCTGCCTATCTTTACGTATTCTAAAGCTAGTATAGTGAAACCAATTGAAAAAACCAAAGGTGTAGTGTGTAGTCGGGTGTGAGTGTGTGTGTGTGGGTTTGTGGGGTTGGGTGTGTTGTTAGTGTGATGTGATCTGTGTGTGTGCGCGTTGTGTGTTTTGTGTGTGTGTGTCCGGTGTGGTGTGTCGGTGTGTGAGTCCTGTCGGTGGTGTGTAGTGGTGTCCACGTGTCCATGTGCTTGATATGCGTTTTTTTTTAAAATGAGTAGGTCAGATAAATACTGATTGTGATTAGGAAAAGAAAATAAGGGGTTTTCCAGTCCTTTTACATCACAAGCTACGTATAGCCCTACTGGTATCTATCTGTTCCTTACTATCTGTCGGGTCTGTTTTATCTACTGTATCTCTGAAACTATCACTTTGTCCCGCAACTTGAGCATGGCTCCTGATTTATAACGCGATTGTCATGCCAAAACCGATGAAAATTGCATTGGTTGGGTAATACCAATTGTATTTTTTTAAAACTATTCAAATTTAACTAGGATGAAGACATTTTTTAATTGCGTGTTTTTTGAGAGTGGGGACTTCTCACAAAAAAAAGAAGGCTTCAACAGGTTCAATTGCAGCGTTGGAACTGCATTTGTGGTTAGTAGATGACGTAGACGTGTAAATTTTGTGAGCTGTCGCAGGCTTCTTAAAATTAAGTCTAAATTCATTGGCTTATTCCATAATTGTCCCATGCTTTAAATGATATTAAACCTAAAATTCTTTTGCGTTGTTGTGTAAAATAATTAATGTGATACATAAATCCAGAGCATTAAATAAGTATACTTAATTTTGAGTCAAATGTCTCCACATTGGTAAACCTAGTGGTCGTAGACTGAGTGCAAGCTGGTTCTACCATAATATTAAAAACATTCTTTTAAATAAATAATTCAAAAGCGTCAGTCCATCTTTTGTCTAAACAAACCCTGGCATCGTTTTTTCAAGGTAGTCCCTATTTTTAAGCAAGTTGGGCACATGCTTTTAAATTTTTTTTCCTGTTTTTACTTGGGAGACCGCTAAATGGACCATTATGAAAACCTTTGTTTGCAGAACAACCAATGTTCCCTGTGGGTTTCATCATATTTATCTCTGGGGTTAATTTCTGTGAGAATAATTAACTATTGATTTGGAGAGCTCCCAGACGTGTACATAAAATTGCGTGACTTTAGACCCTTAAGAAGCCAATGTGCAAGGGTTGATTTTTAGGTTTTTTTCTCTCAGAGTTTCTTCAATCTAAAAAATCAATTATGATTTTGTTACCACACAAGATGTATACTAGTTTTTGTAGCTCCTTTGGTGTGTTGACAGCCAATAAAATACGTATTTTTACTACATATAGTGTTAAAAATATTTTTCTTTTTTTTTTTTCTTTATGTATTAGATCGTTTGAAAAAATAGCATCCTACTAAAAGGTGGTGAACGTTGCGTATTTACAGTTGGCAACGACAATGGCTTTTTTTTAAATGAACACTCAAAAGCCAACAAAAGGTTCAATAGGGTCGTGATCGTTATTTGTTTAAAATCGTTTTATAAAGTCCCTTGGGTTGATGTGTGACACTTTGAAGTGTATAACGCCCGCCAATGGCCCAAACAGGTCACACTAAAGGACTCTAGCTATCTGAGAAATAGGTTTTTTTTTAAAACAACATGGTTTGTCTCACATTTTTTTGTTTATTTTGTTTGTTATCACTCTATAGAATATAATTTTTGTATGTTTCAAATTATTACTTACTTTATTGGCCATTGGATAATTTATCAACGTTGGATTGCATTGTTGTTAATGAATATTAAGGCCTGTATGATTGCTAGATACTCGTCAAAGGATATAAAAAAAAGCGTTTTTTTTTTTTTTTGTTTTACCCCCAAATTTAATGGTGCTTTGAAACCATAAAATATATAACGTAGTTAACAGTGATAGGAAAAGACTTCATTGTGAGAGAGTTTAGAGTAATCTAGATGGAATGTAAGTATGCTGTGGACCGAGCTCCAAAATATACAAGCATAAAAATGTATGCTTGTCCCAGTCTTGAGATACCCCAAAACAGGCACATGTGCGCCACTAACACACTACAGAGTTCAAATTGGTGTGACACAAGTCCATAGTGCTTACCTACAAAAAGTGTGGATGGTCACTCGCCAAGGGTCACACTTCAGTATGAGTCTTAGCGCGAGTGCTCTGCAGGTTACATATATTAATGAGACCTCACACATGGCTGTCATTAAAGTGTTTCGATGGCATGATTAATCGAGCTGGATTTCAACAGACTTCATATGTGTATAATGTGTAGGTCCTCATTTTGGACTTACATTCATTACTCTTAATGATCAAAAGACATCAAATAATCATTGTATTGTTAAATATTTGTTTCTCTGGACTCAGTTCTCTTTGCATTTACCTGTCCTTATAGACGTGAACATGAATGTCATTAACGGTGGTGTGACATGTTTTTAAAAACGCAATCCAAATATATTATGTTTGAGCTAAACACCAATATGTTTGATAAACACGGAATTATTTGATCATCTAGGGAAAGAACAAATTATCTAGTCCTCTTGAAAAGTTACGTATAAATTCGGAACCACAATTCTTGAACATTTAAAAGAGAAGACATAATCCCTGTTTTTTCCTCGATAGGTTTCTAATAAATCTCACGCTCTAATGCGGGAAAAAAAAAAAATACTTAAATTGGAAAATGTCTCATTTAAATAAAGACTTTAAAAAAATTGCAATACATATGAAGCGAGTGGTCAACACTGTTCCATGAAAACTCCATCAAGCCAATTTGTACATTACTTAATAATATAATCATATTTTTTCTTATACGTGACACCAATAGTGAACTACATTTTCAGAAAAAATTGCTTTATACTCCATCGTAAAATAAATTATCAAAGATAATAGGACCAACATTTTTGACCAACTTGGACTATTTCTTTGTAAAAGATTAATTAGCTGCTATCTACAGTCAGACGATACTTTTTCCACTCATAACACAATGTTTAATCGTTGGAAATAAAATGATTTTTGCGCTGCCTATCTGTCATCTACCAATTTTATTGACTTTTATCTCAACAATTTATCATCAAACCCATCAAATTGGCGGCCCGTTTATTATCTTCAAGGAGATATCTGAGGTCCGCACTTACATAACACCAAGATCTACTGATACTAAAGTGCAGAAACCCCCTGTGCAAAATCCAACTTATGAAGAAACACAATATATAGTCCAGTCTGAAAAGCTAGCATTAACCTTTTGCTCTAGATCATTAAGCTGGTTGTGTTGCCAGGTTGTGTAAAGCAAAAGATTAGTAAGGTCTGTCAACTAGATGTGAACGTTCACAAATTACTTTTTAGGTGTTCCTGCTGAAATTCAGGACAGGAGGTGTGTAAATGCTGTCTGAATGAGTTCATTTTACCTCCCCATCCCTCTCTCTGATAGAGCTACTCTGAGCATGGCACAACACTCACGCACTGTTCACCTGGGGCCAGCCCCTTGTACTGGGTCAAGTCTATATGGAATTTAGTTGTGCACACTCTCTGATGTGGTTTGCTGTACCTGTATGTAGAAGCTACATTCAAACACATAACTACTAGTTAGTTAGCTCAGTGAGGGAAGTCAATGGAATGTCTGTGTTTCAGCGAGGTGAGGAGGTGAGAAGGCGAGGAGAGTACAAGTGATAGGATGTGAGCGGATTCCAAGAAAAAAAAATATTTTAAGGCGAGAGTGAGGCGAGAAAGCAAGCAACCAATTGGAATGTGGATTATTGACAGTTAACTTCTCACTTTTGCAATGGCAGTTAAACCTGCTGGAACGCTTAGCGCACGTTCCATGAGCGAGTGGTGAGTAGATGAGTGAGCGAGAATGTGAGTGAATGTAGTGTAACAATAGCCAGGTAAGCCAGAGTATGACATGAAATGTATAGTCTGGCATTTCACCATAGGAAATATGTGGTTGGTGTACAAACTGCACATATAGGCCGGTCCAGCTGTTTATTCACTGATATACACTGTTTCCGATACTCATGAACGTAAATGAGCGTTACGCCCCTTTATGTGGGAAATCAAACAGAATGTCTCATTAACTTACATGCTACATCGGCTAGCATAAATTAACACAGTCCATGCGTAAACCACGGCTGTTTGGCCATATTATTTGAACAGCCGGCAACACAACACGTTTTCAGCATGTTGCGCGTGAACAACGCTAGTCTACAGGTCCTTATCTTTCCTTTATTCTTCCCCCAACACCATCAATTGACTTGCATTGGCTGTTTTCCCCGACAAAAGGGCGTAACGCAAATGGAAAACGTCACACCATTCATGAGTATAACTAGCAACACAGATTGGAGCAAATTAAAACACATTCCTGCCGCTAGGTGGGCTGGTCTAGTTTATTAGCTTACTATTGCAACAGTGAGAAACACTGGACTTGTACAGACCATGTGTTGACATTCAGAGCACACAAGAAACACCTTGGCCGCTCACACTGCTTAGGAAGGATGACTCATGCTGGGCTGGCAAAACATTTGGGACGTTTGGTGACGAAAGGCAAGAAATTGTTTAACAAATGCAAACAGCATAACAGCACTATGTAGCTGAAGGTGAACGTTTGTGTCTGGTGGTGTTGTGTGAGAGAGGAGAGAGGTAGAGAGAGAGAGAAGAGCAGACGAGAGAGAGAGAGAGGAGGAGATGGATGAGAGAGGAGAGAAGAGAGGAAAGAGAGAGAGAGAGAGGAGAGAAGGAGAGAGAGCCTTGAGGTCTCCCACAATGTTTTTACAGTGGCATGACTGGAATAGTGAATGGAGAAATGAAGCTGTGAAAATTTTTGTCTGCAGCAAAATGGTGGTGTGTATGTGTGCTCCTTTGTGTTGGTGGTGTGTGTGTCTCTGGTTTGGTGTGTGTGTGTGTCGTGTGTGTTTTGCATGTGTGTGTGTGTGTGTGTGGTGTGCGTGGCGTTTCGCCGTGCGTGGGTGGGTGCGTGCGTGCGTCGCGTGCGTGCGGTGCGTGCGTGCGGCGTGCGTGCGTGCGTGGTGGGCGGGTGCGTGG
>NW_026945181.1:5000-6267 GCF_034702125.1 Engraulis encrasicolus | reverse complement strand
CACACACACACACACACACACACACACACAAACACACACACACACACACACACACACACGCACACAAGCACGGACGCACGCACAGTTCTAGGGTGAAATGAGGGTTGTGGAGTGTTTAAGTTCGTGCCAGACAAGCTATAGCCTGAGCAGAGATAACATTTCCTTCCACACTGAGAAAACTCCTTATTATGCAGCATTAGGCCTATCAGGGATAACAGCACAGTGTATATAACCAGGTTTGATGATATATAGCATCACTTGCAAGAAGAAATAATAAAGGGCCAACCAAAGTCCATTCAAAGTAGCCTGCCTCCTCATCATTGCTATGCATTTAAACGTGAGGACCAGACTTGTTATTTAGAGCTCTTTGGGGTTCTCCTCCCTTGGTCCCACCCCCCTCCCTCCCCCCCCTCCCCCACTCCACCCCCCTCCCTTGAAAATGTGGTGTGGTGTGTGTGTGTGTGGTGGTGTTTGGTGTGTGCTGTGTGTATGTGTGTGTGTTGTGTGTGTGGGGTGTGGTGTGTGTTGTGTGGGTGTGTGTGTGTGTGGTGTGTGTGTGTGTGTGGGAAGAGAGAGAGAGAGAGAGAGAGAGAGAGAGGAGCGAGAGGGAGGAGAGAGAGCGATGAGAGAGAGAGGAGAGAGAGAGATGAGAAACAGAGAGGAGAGCGAGAGAGAAGAGGGAGAAGGAGGGAGAGGGAGAGGGACGGAGCCCGAGGCAGGGGAGCGGGAGAGGGGGAGAGAGGAATGGGGACATACAGTGTGGTTTCTTGCGAGAGAGAGGTGTGTGTGTGTTGAGTGTGTGTATGAGAGAGGAGAGAGAGGGTTTGTGTGGTGTGTGTGATTAGAGGACGTGTGGTGTGGGGAGGAGCCCAAGAGAGAAGAGAGAGAGAGCGAGAGAGAGAAGTGGTGTGGGGTGGTGTGTGGCTGGTGTGTGTGTGTGTGTGGGTGTGTGTGTGGTGATGTGTGTGTGTGTGATGGGGTGTGTGGATGTGTGTGTTGTGTGTGTGTGTGTGTGTGCTGTGTGTGGTGTGTGGATGTGTGTTGTGTGGGTGTGTGAGAGAGAGTGGTGTGTATGAGAACTAGCAGAGGAGATCACCGTTGTGGTGTCGTGCGTGTGGTTTTGGTGGGTGAGGAGAGAGATGAGAGAGAGAGAGAGGATGAGAGGGAGACGAGAGAGAGGATGGATGAGGTCGAAGAGAGAGAGAGATAGAGAGAGAGAGAGAGAGAGAATGGGACATACAGTATATAGCGTATGAGTGTGTTTGTG
>NW_026945180.1:0-6340 GCF_034702125.1 Engraulis encrasicolus | reverse complement strand
TTAGGGTGTTGATTTGAACAGGAGTCAAAAGCATGCCAGAAGCAACAATGGGGGCCGTTTTTTTTTACTTTGATTTACATTCACACATCCACACACTTTACACAAACTTTTATTTCTCCCCTAGTCCCTTCATTCCTTTACAATATGCTATCCTAATATTTAAATAACAAATATAAGTAAAACTTGATTCCGTTTCTGTGGTCTTCCATTTCCACTAGTGTAGTGCAGTGTAGTATAGTGTAGAGTAATGTAGAGTAATGTAGTGTAATGTAGTGTAGTATAGTGTAGAGTAATGTAGAGTAATGTAGTGTAGAGTCATTCAGTGCAGTGCAGTGTAATGTAATGTAGTGTAGTGTAATGTAGTGTTGTGTAGTGTAGTGTAATGTAGTGTTGTGTAGTGTAGTGTAATGCAGTGTAGTGTAGTGTAGTGTAATGTAATGTAGTGTAGAGTAATGTAGTGTAATGTAGTGTAGTGTAATGAAGTGTAGTGTAGTGTAGTGTAATGTAGTGTAGTGTAGTGTAGTGTAATTCAGTGTAGTGTAGTGTAGTGTAGTGTAGTGTAATGTAGTGTTAATTTGTAGTGGTAAGTGTTAGCTGGTAATGTTAAGTGTAGTGTAGTGGGTGCATGCTGGTAGTGTAGTGTAGTGTAGTGTTAGTGTAGTGTAGTGGTAGTGTAGTGTAGTTGTAGTGTTGCATGCTGGGTAGTGGTAGTGTAGTGTAGTGTAGTGTAGTGTAAGTGTAGTGTAGTGTATGTGTAGTGTAGTGTAGTGGGTGCATTCTGGGTAGTGTAGTGTGATACTGATGTATTTGCTTACTATTGGGCTGGTATAGTTGTAGTGGTGCATGCTGGGTAGTTGTAAATGTAATACTGTATTTGCTCACGTAATTGGGCTGGGCATTGATGTAGTTCCCGATGAGGATTGACTGTTTCTCAACTCCGAAGCTTGAACCTGGAAATGGTCGTCTGGGAAAAGGGGAAGAGAGAGTAGAGAGAGAGAGAGGAGAGAGAGCAGAGAGAGAGAGAGAGAGAGAGAGAGAGAGAGAGAGTGAGAGAGACAGACAGAGAGATAGAGAGACAGAGAGAGACAGAGAGAGAAGGTAAACAAGAAACAACAAAGAGACTAAAGAAGGGAGTAAGGCTCGTGGTATGCTTGCTGTAAGGATTACGCGTGCACAGGCACGCATTTGATGAAACGAGCGCATTAAACAGTTTTTTTTCACGATTGCTTACACACAATTTTCGGAATCAGGTCTCGAATTCTCAAAACTCTACACACAAATCCCCAAAACTCAACGGGCAAAACTCCTCACTACCTCTGAAAAATACGCGTCTTGTCTCAAAACAATGTACTCTCTTCTAAAAAGGCAATTTTGTTCTCAAATGAAACACAACAGCCAACGCAGTCTCACCCCAAGTAGTCAATTTCTGACTACCTTGGACCAGACGGCAATTTTTGACGTCTTGGGTATTCCTTCCACGTCACATGTTGACTATGTAGCCTAACCCTAAACCTATTCCTAAACCTAACCTCAATGACGTTATGCTGCCACAAGGGGGCGCCTTTGAGGACAATGAGTCAAAAATGTGACGTGGAAGGAATACCCCAAGACGTCAAAAAAAAGTCTTGGGTGTGTCAAAAAATTGAGTAGTCAAAAATTGACTCACTTCGGGGGTGAGACTGTGTAGCAAAAGCAGTCCATTTCAAATCCACACAAATATGAGCCTATTTGAAACCACTTAATGGTCCCCATATGGTAAAACACTTTACTGAGCTTGGACCACACAGTATGAGGGACCTTAATTATGTTTCAGTGGTTAAACTTAACTGAAGAGGGTATCTTTCTGTTGTAAAACAACTGAAATATTTGTTTTCAGACTCAGATCATTTTACGATTATTTTTTGCTGACATCGAAAAAATAGATGCACTACTATTTGCTGTAAAAAAGTGCTATGGGGTAACCACATGAAAGTGATCTCTTGTATTACATATTTTGGAGATCAGAAACTAAACAAATGTGTTTTCTCACTGCATCCACTCATGGTTTCATCAACATAAAATGCAATGTGTGTCCATATGGGGTGATGGTTTCAGATTGCAAACAGATATGAAGAGAGTTTGCCCATGTGATGAGGAAGTGAACATAGTATGGCAGTTGATTTTAGCATTTTTGAATTGACCATATGTGTTTCCATGTAGACAACCAGGAAATTTTCTTCACGAAGAATCTCGTGTTCTAATCCCAGAGATAATGTGTGTGTAGTGTGTTGACTGTGTTTTAAAACTGAAATATGAGTGTAAAGAAGGATTTGTGTTTATTGTTCAGTGACATTGGTTAGGGGAGTTGGGAAATGCGTGAGATGTTTCCAGAATTGTGTGTGAAGTACCAGAAATTGTGTGGAAGCAATCGAAAAAAAAACTGTAAAGGGTAACTTCAGCCAATTTCAACATGTAGTTGTAATGCTCACACTACCCTGGACTTGTCAGTACCTGAGATTTGTTTTTTCTCCTTCAGCCTTTTCTGAGATCTTGGTCATTGTAATCGGGGGCAGGTGTTTGTTAACATTTAAAAAAAAAAACATTTCTATTTATTCCGAAAACATCCAAAAGGTTATGCAACATCAGCAGACAACTAGCAAACAGCGATACCTTTTCGGAAAATATTTGGAGTAGGCCTATGTTATTTAAAAAAAAAATGTAAACAAAAGCTTGCCCCATTAGAATAGCTCATATCTCGGAAAGGGCTGAGCCACAAAAATAAATTGTATGCAGCTGCACTCATGCTGTGTACTGGGCAATGTTCAAGGGTCTTTCCTGCTAGCGTGAGCAATACAACAGCACATTGAAATTGGCTGAAGTGCTCCTTTAACTTGCGCAGTTTAATGCAGTCAATTTTACGTGCGCTAGATACTGCAACCAAACGTGTGCGTGCGACATCTTCAAACTCGCTGGGGGCGATCGTGTGCGTTAGGTGCGACATCTTCAAACTAACTGGGGACGATCGTACGAAAGACTGCATAGTTCCATACGAGTGCTTCTAGAGAAAACGACGATGGCGGCAACTTTTCAAAACCGTCTTGAGCTTGTCCGAAATTACAAACATTCGATTTGCAATGATACTTCCCCGTTGCATTTTGACAAATGAGCATGCATATGTAGAGGTAGCAGTATCGCCAGAGTCCTTATTTTGTTTTGTTTACAATCTGTGTTCCCAATTACCAGATCACAATGCTGTTCTCTCTGCCCCCTGGATGACACCGCCAGTATTTTGCGTGTTGGTCTACTGCTTTTAAAGCAAGCATGTACAGTCGGTTGCTCGCGGTGACGCGCATAATTTGTGTCTCACAGCAAGTGTACAGAGTGCTTTAGGGATTAAAAAAGAATCTGACCATGACAGCTGATGAGAGAGAGAGAGAGAGAGAGACAGAGAGCGAGAGAAGCTTGATCATCAGATGAGAGAGAGAGAGAGAGAGAGAGAGAAAGAGAGAGAGAGAGAGAGAGAGAGAGAGAGAGAGAGAGAGAGAGAGAGAGAGAGAGAGAAAGAGTAAAAAAGAGAGAGAGAGAGAGAGGGGGGGGGGTCTTACAGGCCACCACAGCAGATGAGAGAGAGAGAGAGAGAGAGAGAGAGAGAGAGAGAGAGAGAAGATTCTTACAGGCCACCACAGCAGATGAGAGAGAGAGAGAGAGAGAGAGAGAGAGAGAGAGAGAGAGAGAGAGAGAGAGAGAGAGAGAGAGAAGATTCTTACAGGCCACCACAGCAGATGAGCGGTTCTTCTTGGCGTTGCCGTCTCTGCGTCCGACCTCACAGCTACTGGGCTCCACCTGTTGTGGTGAAATCATGACGAATACACACTTAATTCATAATTAATAAACTATTATGCAATACACAACAAGATGTTAATTCACAACAAATAAGACATTATTTGTTGATCACCAGAAGTGAGCAAGTTAATTCATGATTAATTAATGAGGGTTGATCATGATTATGATCAATGTAGCATTAGTTAATGATTAACAAGCACTTGGGCTATGTTAAATAAACTCAAAACAATCACACAAGCTTAACCCTTGTGTTGTGTTCATAAGCTGCATACACCTGTGGTGTTCGGGTCATTTTTGACCCGTGATAACAAAACTCAGCCATAAAATACCTAAAAACACTAGTTATCATCAAATATTGTTTTTCATCTCATGGCTAACTTGGTATGTATTCATATCCATGGAAATATTACTTTATGTATTCATCTTTTTGACTTTACAGGTCCTTTCTCTTACATTATGCAAATCGTTTTTGATGACCAAAACTATCAAAATCTGCATAAATTCACTATTAACACCTCCTAAAGTGATACAATTAGTGATTATGTTGTCCATGTATTACAGCTGATATGAGAGTACAACAACCCCCAAATTTATTTTATTAGTTTTTCTCTAATATTAAAAAATATCATCAATAGTGGCATTTGTGGTGTTCGGGTCCAAACCAACCCAAAAAGATTTATAGCAGGATAAAGACCAAATGTCAACTAAATTAGTTTTTCAGTGCATAAAATCAATGTTTAAATATGTTGACTTGGTGTTTTTGAATATTTATATGATTTTAGTGTGGTAAATATACAAAATAACAATTCTGTCAGAGTCCCAGCTATTCCGCCAATCTAATGCAAAGATATTAGAAATGAACACCTCAATGAACATGAAAAAAATCACACTATTCATCTGAATACCCTATGCCATAAACATGGACCATTATGTCCTTGCCACATCAACTTTATGGAAAGTATAAGACCAGTTTTACATGTTTGGGTGCCATTACGTTTTTTGGAAAACAATATGTGCAAAAATGTATTTTGAAAACAAATGTGCAACAAAACTCATTATATAATCCAGAAATGGATTCCCTGACCATGAAAACATATGAGTAGACACCAGAAATACCCTGTACTCCTTTCACAAGCAGGAAGATACTGAAGTGTAGTTGTAGTGTCATGGGACTGTCCGGCCATGCCACTCGCTACACTCGCAAATCCAGCGCCGACTGGCAGGGGAGCCTCCCCTATGGTGGCCGCTGGTCTCTGCCTGAGGTTTTCTTAACCTGACTAACAGGGGGGAGGAGGAGGGTGTCTTTTTTCTCAGACCTTCACCTGAGGCTTTTTTATTTTCCCCCTCCTCACAAAAACTAATTGATTCAAGCGGATATAGGGAGTTTTTCCTTCAGCTGCCCTGATGCCAACCAGGGGCCGCGCAACCCTGAGCGGCTCACCAACTCTCGTGTGTGCGGAGGTCGTCTATCTATATGGACTTACGATAGGCCCGGCCCAGCCACTATGGACCCTTACCACATCTTAAGAATCCTGCGTCCTAACCTATCCGGGTTTGACCTTATGGACTCTACATTCTCTGTCCTTATCTCCTTCTTCCTCTGCCTTCCTGCTTTTTTTTTCCCTGCCTTCTCCTCTATTAACCTCTCCTTTTCTAAAATCTATCTCTAACAATGTTTTTTTCCCCATCTTGTTAAGGCACCTTTGAAGAGTTACATGCCCTTTGTATGACCAACAGTGGACTACATACAAATACAAATTAATATTATTAATTATTATTATTATTATATTGGATTTGGTAATATGAAAAAGCTGGCAAATTTTTCCTTTTTCACGGCCCCGGCAAGAAATATAGTTTCCTCTCAGCGCATACAATTCAGTACCAAAACTTCAGAAAAAGGGCAATCACTGCAAGACACATAGGGCAAAACCAACCCAGCTCTTTCAGAAAAATGCACCATTGACAACAACCCCAAAAATCTTTGCCGGGTCAATTTTGACCCGAACACACGCATCCGATGTAACTTTTTTTTTTTTTTTGGACCTTTAAAAAATGTAACTAAAATAGATCCAAACATATCTCTTTTTTGTGATTAAAATTGAATTGTGACTGAGGATTAGAGATTGAAGCCTTTATTCCAAGAAAAAAATAAAGGAAAGTGTGTTTTTTTTCACACTAAATGACTTGAAAAAGGGTCACGAAAATGACCCAGATACACCCCCCTATACATAAGGGTTTTAATTATATTAACTAAATGAATAAGAAAAGCCCAAATTAATTAATGTTCAAAATTTGACGTCATAGTTAAAAATTTGCAATTGAACAAAGTCGTAAATGTATTTGCGCTAAGGCCCCTGTACATACTGTCATAGTGTTGTAAGTTAACAATCTTTCGTTATTTTTTTTCGAGTGACATGGATCCTATGATAATAAAGGCTTGCAATACTTTTACCCATTTTTCTTAAATGGTTTATTAATATATGCTGTGCTTTTTGTTTAATGAATAAACTTTCAAACT
>NW_026945179.1:0-6322 GCF_034702125.1 Engraulis encrasicolus | reverse complement strand
GAGAAAAATCACAGTCGCACCATTCATGCGTGACGCCGATTTCACATGTTGATAGCCTACAACAGCCCCAACAGCCAAACTACATTTCTCAGCGCCCGCAGAGTGTTCAATTTTAATACCATGATTTCGTGTGAGTTTATCGAAAGCCATGGTGTCTCGCAAGTCACGCTCCCAGCACAAGCTGGTTGCTGACTAGGCCTACAAGAGGACAACTTTACGCCAGTGCACGAGGCACCCCAACACCCATACTACTCTAAATCGTTCCTAAAATTACCTAACAAAAACGAAAAAACACCACAAAGTATAAACATACAACATACAAAAATAGCAAAAGTTAGAGGCCAAAAGTTGGCAGCACTCACACTCGCATCCACGCTCCTCCACTCACCCGCACATGCGCACGAGAGAGACTGAGAGAGAGAGAGAGAGAGAGAGTATTCATTCATATTTATATATAAACAATAAAAAACCTAACTAACCATTCTTTGCATCTGCACTTGTTGTTTTGTATATTTCCTGTGCAACTGAATTGGGTCAACGGAAATATTCCTCTCCACACCGCATTAAGAGGGTGCAAAAAAAGCGCGCAAACAGCGCCTCCCGAGCTTACTCAAGCCAGGTGAGTAAGCCCCGGGGTTTATCGCGGCGTATTTCCGATCACTTGCAGCCACTTTGGGTTGGGGATCCAGGCCAAAAAACTCAGGGAGTTTCCCCCATGTTAAGTGCGAGAGTGAGCCAATCCTAAGGCGGATCTCCTCTGATCCCGTCCACTTTAAGCGTGTTTTGCCTTTACGCGGCATCAAAGGGCCTGTTAGTAAGGTCAAGCGCCACTATGAGGTAAAATGTAATATTGCATTTGATGCTCGCTTGGCTCGCATGTTGAACAAGTTACACGGTATGCTTTGTTGATGTTCCTTACCGTCAGCGTGAGTCCAAATCGAAATTCATTCACAGTTCCACATAAACATTCTACATTAATTGTGACAAAATATGACCAGCTGCCCAGAGCATGTTCTCATATCGGTGAACTTACAAACAAAAGCAGGTAATTAATTAATGAGTATGAGGATCATCATGTTGTCTCCACGGACGGTAACCAAAACCAAAAACACCTCGTTGCACCATGCACAAGTAGGCTAAGTTGACAAGGCACGTCAGACTAAAGACTGCTGTTCCAGTCGCTAACAGCCACCCAAAGTATGCCTATTCAAAAACAACCTTCACCATTTTTACTATGTTGTAGCCACGACGTTAAGTAAAGGGTTTTTATTGCAACTCCTCCACTTTTGTGATTTATTGGAACTCGTGCATTATGTGCATGTAACTTATTCAATTTTCTGAACTGATGCCCGGCATACAAAACAACCACATGAGTTAGGCTACATGTTGTCCTATCTGTTTTTGTAAGGCAGAAAATATTTCCTGAATGTCATTACAGCTTAACGTAAAAAGGAAGGCCTACATATCAGAGCATGTCTTTGGCATTTTGCTTTTGGTCTCTATTACACCCCATCAGCTGCGCGTTTAAGTCCTGGCATTGCATGCCCATGTCCAATTAATTCCCATGTCTGCGACAGAATATAAAGTCTCCGTTTTTTCATGACGATCGATTTCCTTGTTCATTCTTCAGCATGCATGTAGCCTAAGTGTAATATGCTGACGGACAGCTGAGATCCACATATTTCCAATTATTTTAATGTCACGTTGCTGTACAGAGAAGCGGAGAAACACTTTTAAAAGTCAGCAAATAGGCCTACTATGTGTTTGTTTAACTGTGGGAATGATCAGCATTTAAAATCACTTTTTGATTCCCGGAATTGTCCAGGCAACGCGCCAAACTCCATTTTTAACAAAACGTTTAATCATGTTTATTACTTCAATCAACCTGTTGCGCACCAAAACGCTCAGCTGAGTTCCCGCCAAAGGTACACATCGCGTTTTTCCATCTCGTTATCTCACCTCCAACACTTGCCTTGTGTTTGTGAAAAGGAGCGGAGGTTAGATTTTGAAACGCTTTTGCAAGAGGACTTTTGGCACGTGGTTTTAAATTCAAAGTTAAAGTTCAGTGTTGGATCTCAATGGACTGCCGAGGTTTTCACATGGTTGATCTGAAAATCCATGCTCCATAGTTTCTTTGTAGCCACAACTGATGAACTTGGCGGAGACTCATCCCCCCATTTAGCATATATCACGCCTATGTTGGGCTACGCGCTGTTTTTCTGAGTTAAGCGCGAGGGGTGTGGCGACGTTCCAGAGGGGAGAATACGCGCAAGATAAGACCGCGTTAAAAATATGCCGCCCGCGTAAAACACGACTTAAGTGGAGACGGGAGAATTCCCTCCCTTTGTACATCCTGCTAGTGGTAATATGGTCTGGTGTTTGGGTTATAAAAAAACGTCTGCCAAATCGCACTGGCCATGCAGCCCTGCAATGTAATGTTTCCCCTCTTCTCTTCTCTTCTCTTCTCTTCTCTTCTCTTCTCTTCTCTTCTCTCCTCTTCTCTCCTCTTCCCCCCTCCCCTCCCCTCCATCATCTCCTCCTCACTTCTCTTTCTTCTCCGCCTTCTCTCTCCTTCTTCTCATCTTTCTCTTCTTTCCTTCTACTTCTCATCTCACCTTTTCCTCTTCCTCTTCCTCCTTTCTCTTCTCATCTCTCCTTGTCTCCAGTCATTTTTTTCTCTTCTTCTTCTCTTTCTCTTCCGTCTTCTCTCTCTTTTTCTTCCTCTTCTCACTCTTCTCTTCATCTCTCTCTCTTCTCTTCTCCCTCTTCATCCGTTCTTCACATTTCTCCTTTCTCTTCTTGTCTTCTCCCCTCTTCTCCTTCTCACCCTCGGTCTTCTCATCCTTCTCTACCTTCTTCTCTTCTCTTCTCTTCTCTTCTCTTCTCTTTCTCTCCCTCTCCCTCCCTTTTTCCCCGCCCTCCCCTCCCCTCCCCTCCCATCTCCTCTCTTCTCTTCTCTTCTCTTCTCTTCTCTTCTCCTATCTTCTCTTCTCTTCTCTTCTCTTCTCTTCTCTTCTCTTATCTTCTCTTCTCTTCTCTTCTCTCCCTTCCTCTCTTCTCTTCTCTTCTCTTCTCTTCTCTTCTCTCCTCTCCTCTTCCCCCCTCCCCTCCCATCTCCTCTCTTCTCTTCTCTTCTCTTCTCTTCTCTTCTCTTCTCTTCTCTTCTCTTCTCTCCTCTTCTCTTCTCTCCCCTCTCTTCTCTCCCCTCTCTTCTCTTCTCTTCTCTTCTCTTCTCTTCTCTTCTCTTCTCTTCTTTTCTCTTCTCTTCTCCCCTCTCTTCTCTTCTCTTCTCTTCCTTCCCTCTTTCTCTTCTCTTCTTGTTTCGTCTTCTCTTCTCTTCTCTCCTCTCCTCTCCCTCTCCCGCCCTCCCCTCCGCCATCTCCTCTCTTCTCTTCCTCCCTAATCCCCCCCTTATCTATATCTTATCCTCTTCTCTTCTCTCTCTCTTCTCTGTCTCCTTCTTCCTTCATTTCTCTTCCTCTTCTCTTCTCTTCTCATCCCTTCCTCTCTTCCTCTTCTCTTCTCCTTTCTCTTCTCTCCTCTCCTCTCCTCTCCGTTTCTCCTCCTTCTCTTCTCTTCTCTTTCTCTTTCCTCTTTTCCTCATTCTCTTCTCTTCTACTCTCTTCTCCTCTTCTCCCTCCTCTTCTCACTTCTCTAGATCTCTTCGAGTAGATGACTCTTCTGGCAAGTCTGGTAGCCTGATATCAGGGTGCCGTCCTCCCCACCATCACCAGTATCAGCTCCTCTGAGATCCTCACTGCCCCGCCCAGTCCCCAGCGCCTCATCAACCAACCCTCGTCGCCGCACCCACCATCCGTCCAGCAAGACCTTTGTCTCCCAAGTAAGTGTGTGTGTGTGTGTGTGTGTGTGTGTGTGTGTGTGTGTGTGTGTGTGTGTGTATGTGTGTGTGTGTGTGTGTCTGTCTGTCTGTCTGTCTGTCTGTCTGTCTGTCGGCCTGTCTGTCTGTCTGTTGTTAGAGAGAGAGAAAGAAACAGTTATCAAGCTTTCCAAGGGCCAGAGACGCCTAATGGGAAAGAAAAATGTCCTAAGACCCCCTTTTAATTGCAAATCGAACACTGCCGATATTTAAAGGAGCAGTGCACCAATTTTGGAAATATGCTCATTTCTCTTCATTTCTCCTGTTTTTGTCAGCTGTTCTCTATTCTGTGAGGTAATATTACATCTTGAGAAAGAACCCGGGTCAGCCGCATGGTAGACGAATGCCCTACCGGTTGGCCAAGGCAGGGCAGAATATTACATTTTTGCATGCATCATTTATTTGGGTTTTAGTAAACGCACACCGTTTGAGGTGCGTACGGCAGACAATAGACTCAACTTGAAAAAGAAAGGTCGTCGCACACTCAGAACTTCATGCAGTTATTTAATAATTCGAACCAAACTTTCGTTTCGGCTTTACGCCTATCATCAGTGTCATCTTATCACACACACACCCCGACAAGCTGGAGTGTTCTTTTACCCCGTAACGCAATAAACATTGATTACACAGGTGATTCATTGGGGGTGTGTCCCGGGAGTCCCCAGTGCGTCATCACTTGCTCCCAATAGCAGTCAATCAAGCAGGTAGGTAGGCCTATATCATAAGGGGGAACGTTACAATAAAGAAGCCCCAATACATAACAGGCTATACATATATACAATTACATGACAACATTGACAAGTCACAGTTTTCCTGAAAATCTTTTTAATAATAAAATGCCTTGTTATAGAAAACATCTTAAGTCGAAATCGGACCAAAAAAAAAAAAAAAAAAAAATTTAATCCACGAGGGGTGCAAGAGAATCTAGTCTGTGGAGATCCATTCTTCCTCTCTTTGTAATAGAATCCTATCTAGATCACCTCCCCCCACGTCGAGGTGTTGTCGACTTTTTCCAATACCAATATAGCGCAAAGACGCTACTCCACGGTGTGTTCCATTATCCATAAAGTGACAGAGGTCTAACGTGTACGTGTCATCCTTGTCGTCTAATTCGTGCTCCTGTGTTCCGCTTACTTTCCTTTGTTTTAAAAAATTTGCGGTGTTGTTTTACCAACATATACTTTCCCACAGGGGCATGTGATTAAATAAATCACCCCGGGACACACCCCCAATGAACACCTGTCTAATCAATGTTATGTTGTAAAAGAACACTCAGCTGTGTGTGTGTGTGTAAGATGACCCTGATGAAGGCGTAAGCCGAAACGTTGGTCGAATTAAATAACTGCATGAAGTTCTGAGTGTGCGACGACCTTTCTTTTTCATGCATGCATCATTTAGCCGCATGGTACCAAACAACCAAACAACTGGTTCTGTTCGTTTAATTTCAATCACCATAATCAGAGAATAGCTGGAGGAACAGGAGAATATTTCCAAAATATGGTTGGCTGTTCCTTTAAAATGTCACTGTCTTGGTGTTTTCCCCCGTAGATGATGTCCACAGATACATCGTCGGGGTCTATTCTGTCCAGCGTCCTGGGCAATCTGAATAATATTCAGAGTGAACCCTGAGTTAAATGAGTAATGATGAAGTCTGAATTTCTTGGTATCCCATGATAGATCATCTCTGCGGATCAACATCAATCATCCCAACCAACGTCCCGTGCGCATTCCCCACTGAATAGTGCCAATATTCAATTTAAAATGGTCAAATTTCCCTGCAATGCACAGTACATGTTCATTTTTGCTCATTGTCTTGGTGTTTTTTAAACCCATAACCCCCACCTCCATAGATCATCTCTGTAGACGCATCGGTGGGCTCCATTTTGACCAACGTGCCCAGTGAGTTGTCCACCCAGATCCCAAGGAACTTCCTGCAGGGACTCTCCCAGACCACAGACACGGTCGTCAAGCTTAACCAGAAACAGTGGACCCAGAGCCAGGTATACTGCATTCCCTACCAAGATATTTACATTACATTACAATACATTACACCTGGCTGACACTTGTTATCCAGAGCGACTTACAATAATTTATCGTGGTGAAAATAGTACTTCAACTATGTTTAGTTTTGTAATTATGTTACAAATATAGCCTACTGCTAGCTCGTCTTGGAAAACTAGAAATCCCCTCGCGGACCACCTGAGCGATGTCGCGGACCACCAGTGGCCCCCGGATCACACTTTGAGAATCACTGATTTAAATACATGGTAAGGAGAAAGAGGGTAGGGACAGTGGAAACGCAACGCAATAGACACATGATCAAAACAAAACGGATAAAAAGCACAAAACTTGCACTCCAACATCTCCCTCAGTGAGTCAGCGAGTTGGAGCCCGGTATCCAGTGTCCTTTTTCGATTCGCCATTAAGACACCTTGTACATTAGGT
>NW_026945178.1:0-6339 GCF_034702125.1 Engraulis encrasicolus | reverse complement strand
ACCCCTGAAAAAAATAAAAAAAATAATAATAATAATAATAATAATAAAAAAAAAAATAATAATAATAATAATTAAAAAAAATATATAGTGCTATATTCATGTTGTTAATTGTCAATCACACCATCCCATGTCCACTCGTAATTTCTCTAAATTGATTGATTGAAATTGAAATTGAAAAAAAAAACATTGAAATTAAAATTGATTGATTGATTTTTGCAATTGATTCTTGAAGTCCAGCATGCCCTCGGTTTCTTGAAGCCAACTAACGATAATGGTACCTTGTAGAATACTAAAGGAGTTAGAATTGATGTGAAGGGCTTCACTCTTTAGTTAGTAGATACATTTGGAATGTCCTGACATATTGTTCTGAGGGGGACTCAGCAAGACGTGAGGGGCTCTTGTAGATTTAAGGCGCACGCTGGAGCTGCGTTTCCGCAGCAGAAAACTCTTGTGGAGTACGTTCAAGGTATGAGGGGAGCCCAAAAAAGTTTAGTGGCATAAGACGAGTAATTGGATTGGCAAACCTACATAGCAAATGAGTTTGTTCCTGGGTACGGATGCCCATGGACTCAGCTAAATTGCATGGTGTGAAGGGTAAAATAGGAGTTATGTTAGTGTATAAAACTATTTAGTGATCATGATTGTCAGACTGAAAAACCTACATTTATGGTAGTAGTGTGCGTAAGCAGGCGGCGCCCTCATACTAGGTACCGCGAGTAGTGTCTACGGTGGTAGTGACTGGACTTATAGCGTTTTTGTGGAGTAACCGCAGCACCTTCGAGTATTCAATTAACTCTGTTGCCAGGATTGGTGAGGAATTGAGTGTAGTTTGGCGCCAGTTCAGTCAGACACAAGTCATGTACTTGCTGTGTATGGAGCGTCCTGAGGAGTGTTTGGTTGCCAGTGTAACCTGTTGGTGCTGAGCCATGAAAAATACCACAAGCATGCAAACCCACTAGTGAGGTGAGGCACCTCGTGCTTTAACATGCGTAAAGTCAGGTTTAGTAGTACAACCTTCTGGTCGTCTGACGTAGTGACGTTGGAGAGTCATGCGTGATCAAACGGATGTCATCTTCAGAGAGGGTATATTGGATCAGATTCGACGAGGGATGGCGAGCATTTCCGAGCTATAGATGCGGAGAAACATTACGAAGTCGGCGCTGCTTCATTTAATGTATTACCGGTGGTTTGAAAGATAAAAGTTTGACGTTGTGGCCGTTGTCGAGAACTCACATTTGTCCCTTTTCTCTCATGTTGGTTCAGTTTGAACACAAGGCTCCTACTGTGTCGATGTCAAGTTAGCTCGAGCTTGTGAAGTCAGTAACTTTGACCGTTATATTGATTCGTACGGATTTGCTGACATGAAAAGAGATGGATCTGTTTGCTTGCTTTGCTCCCCTCCTGTCTCAAATCTGTGGTCAGTGAGATTTCTCACCTCCTCTTTCTCTCCTCTCTCCCCTCCCCTTCTCTTCCTCCCTTTTCATTTCTTCTCATCCCTCTTCTTCCTCCTCTCCCGTCTCTCCCTTTCTCTTCATCCTAGCCCTCCTCCCTTTCTTCCTCTTCCTCCCCTCCATCCTCCCTTCTCTTCTTTTCTCTTCTCTTCCTCGCTTCCCTGCTCCCTTTCCTTCGCTTCCTTCGTGTGTCCTCTTCTTACCGCCCCCCACCCCCATCCATTCTGGTGTCCAAAGTCCATTTTTCACAGATTTCACCAAAGAGTATCCAATAAGAGTTCTAAGCATAATTAATAATTGGATACTCCTTGGTGAGATCTGTGGAAAAGGGGCGTTACTCAACCTATCAAGGCAAGGGACACTTATCTTTGAGAAATACCCACTTTCTCCCTGCCCTTACCGTTGCTTCCCTCCTCTTCCCTTCCAGCCTCTGCTCAGCCTTCCACATCCCTTCACTGTCTCCCGATTGACTACCTCCACATGCTGGTCATTTTGAATTCCCAGTCTCCTCTGTCCGTCCATCAGTGCGAGTTTCTCACTTCTTATTTATTAGCAGTGGCACCCTCAGGTTAGTAGAGGTGCAATGACTTTTTTTTATCTGAGAAAGGGGTCTGGCTGTCTGCCCCGGTGTGAACCGTATTATCTCTGAAGAGGGAATTAAGTTCCTCTTGGGTATGCAGTCAGCCAGTCATGGTGCAGAGAAGATCAGGAGTGTTTGCCTCTGGGATCCACATCTTGCTAGTGAGTCATAGTGAGTTTGTGGCCCTAAAATACCTCTGAAGAGTCTTGGTTCACCTGCAGTGACTAACGGCTCTCTCCACATGTTCTGACGGTCGCTGTTGGCTGATGGATGATGGGTGTTTTGGGAGTTTGGGTTGGGGGCGCATCCATTTGGCATCTTGTTATGATTTGCAAAAATCTGTGGATACACATATTTAAATACCTTATAATATAATATAGGCAAAATATAATATAATATAATATAATATAATATAATATAATATAATATAATATAATATAATATAATATAATATAATATAATATAATATAATATAATATAATGGAATCAAATTATATGGAAAACATAAACATCAGGGAAAGGCTGTATATCTGGTCGAAACTGATTGACATATTTTGATGAAGGTTATGAAAAGCAACCGATATACTGTATCATGCTACTGCACCTGCTATACACGTGCTGTATAATAATGTGTGTGCACAGACTCTGACTAAACTACATCTACTGTATATGTGATAGGACACTATTTTCACCAGACCTTTTCTCATGCACACCAGCATATACAGGTACACAGTATATTTCTGTCAGAACCATTTTAGTCAAGAAACACAAGAGAAGATTCTGAATGAAATTTCTTTATTGTAAAGTATGATTTGGCGGTATGGGTTTGTTCAGAGGAGCAAGCGGCAAGCTTCTTGACTACCAGCCTGGCCAGAACTGACGTTATAACTTATATATCAGGTTGGAACTAATTTTTACCTGACTTTATGAAATCAGCAGTGATCTACGTATTTGCTAGCGCAGTAGTGTTTTTTTTTAACATTGATTTCAGTATAGGGGAAAAAAGGATAGGTTTAAAAATATGTGTATCAGGTTGGAACTGACTGAAAACGTTTGATCGCTTTTGAGTGTTTTTTGTGACATTTTACCATGAGGAATCCTGACTCAAATGAAAGCTAATCCCAGTGCTTATCTGCATGGGCGTAGTATAGTGGGAATTAAGTAGGACTGAGTCACCAGGGCTCCACATACTATCTATTTCTTTACATACTGTACTGTTATTTGAAGACCTCAGTATAACAGGTGAGTACTGTAATACCTATTTAATGAACAGCTGTTTCTGGTAAAACCTTAATTAACTGTGTGTGTGTGTGTGTGTGTGTGTGTGTGTGTGTGTGTGTGTGTGTGTGTGTGTGTGTGTGTGTGTGTGTGTGTGTGTGTGTGTGTGTGTGTGTGTGTGTGTGTCTGTGTGTCTGTGTGTCTGTGCGTGTGCGTGTGCGTGTGCGTGCATGCGTGCGTGTGTGTGTGCTGGGCCACTGACAGCTTGTGTTGGACCCAGGACAAAGTCATCTGAAATGCCCCCCCATCCAATACATGATGACTCAATTTTGGGTCCCATATCACCCTGGGCCCGGGACAACTGACTCATTCGTCCCCCCTGTCGGCTTACCTGTGTGTGTGTGTGTCTGCGTGTGCGTGTGCGTGTGTGTGCGTGTGCGTGTGTGTGTGTGTGTGTGTGTGTGTGTGTGTGTGTGTGTGTGTGTGTGTGTGTGTGTGTGTGTGACAGATACATACCAATTTCTTGGCACTGTGCCACTACAGTAGCTCCAAACCATTTTGGCTCACCTTTCATTGAAGAGAAATCTGTTAACAGTTCACGTCCTCCATTTTGTTTTATCTCCTTTTCCTGTTTTTTCTCCTTTTTTCCTTTTTCTGTCTTTTGTGAAATCCTGATAGCAAGCGATTTACTGCTTCTCTTCACTTGCCTCATGTTGGAGTGCTAAGTGAAAGGTGCATATTTTACACTAAAAGGCGGACTAAACCATTTAATGCATTTGTGATGGAGGTACCTGACATGCTTATAGACTATGTACTATTCTGTAGGCTATGTACTTTGGCGCATGAACAAGAATTTCAACCAAATCCTTTCACCAGAATATTAAATAGGCATTACAGTAATCACCTGTATGTATTCATGTATTCAAATAACATTAATGCAATATGTAAAGAAAGCATAGGCATATATGGAGCCCTGGTGACTCAGTCCTACTTAATTCCCACTATACTACGCCCATGCACATAAGCACTGGGATTAGCTTTCATTTGATTCCCTAGGATTCCTCCCGGTAAAATTTCACAAAAAGCTTTCACTCACTCAAATGCAATCAAACGTTTTCAGTCAGTTCCAACCTGACACATATCCTTTTAAACTCCTATAATTAAATGTAAAAAAAAAAACACATACTGTGCTAGCAATTACACGGGTTGGACAAAATAACTGAGACACCTGGCGTTTTAGTGTGGGAAGTTTCATGGCTCAAGTGGACCAGCCTGTTTGCCAATCTTAATGGGACATTGCACCAGTAAAGTGAAGTGTGAAGGTTCACTTAGCAGGGTTAGAGCACAGTTTTGCTCAACATTTTTGCAATGCACACAACATTATGTGTGACATGTCAGAGTTCAAAAAGGAGAAATTCTTGATACGTGTGTAACTGTTGCATCTTGAGACAGCAAGTCTTTGTGATGTATCAAGAGCCAGTATCCAAGGTAATGTCTGCATACCACCAAGAAGGACGAAACCACATCCAACAGGATTAACTGTGGACACAAGAGGAACTAAATGACACTACAATGACAGGTGTCTCAGTTATTTTGTCCTCTGTAGATCACTGCTGATTTGCATCAGATCAGGTGAAAATAATATCACATCAAACCTTTTTAATCAGTTCCAACCTGAGATACTTTTAAAATATCTATACCAACACATAAAAAGCCACACACATTTCACCACAGCAAACAGATTGTTGCTGTTTTGCATAAGAAAAGGTCAGGGGAAAATAGTTTCATATCACGTGTAGATGCAGAGTCAGAGTCTGTTCACACATTATTATTCCGGTAGGCTACATGTAGGCTATAGCAGGTGCAGTGCATCACTTGCTTTTCATCAGGCATTAGTTGCTTTGGTAACATTTTAATAGTATGACATGATAATGTCATAGCGCAGTCAAGGTCATACACGTGTCATAAACATTATGCCATATATGTCATAAACATTTCATGACTGTTGTCATTGAGTGACATTCGGTTATGGTAAAAACAACCATAACAATGTCAACTTTTCATGACCATAAAAGGTTTATGACATTGACATAATGTTTATGACTCCTGTTTCGACCTTATGACATGTCTTATGACATGTCTCTCATGTCATGCGTATGATGCCGGCGCCAAGTAAAGTGTAACCACTGCTTTTGCTGGAAGAAACAGATTTAAAAAAATTATTATTACTTTATTTATAGATAGTAGTTTTTGTGTACAATGTCTCAATGTAGTTTGCCAACAACAAATTCGTGTACAATGACTCTATGCAGTTCAGTAACATTACACATCCAATGCAATTCAATAATCTTCAACTTCATTTCAAAGGAACACTCCACACTTATCTGCAGTTATGTACGCATTGGTAAAATATGAGTAGGCTACGTAGATTTTTTTCTCTATGTGTTTCTTTGCAATGTCTTGCTTGACAGTAGCCTATATGTATATTTAACATTGCATTATCCAATGTACTTATAAAGCACTTTAAAATGAATGCAAAAACGGCTATTTAATTCTGTCCTGTGATCACCTGTGGCTTGATGCTAATGGTACCTTTTGCCTCCTGTGATTGAAAATGATATGCACATCCACTGAACAATCACTGTTTGTATGCATTGCTGACATTATACAGGGAATCAGAAGAGATAAGATGAGGTCATTACCATATTGGTAATAACATGAAATTGTTCACTACAGTATATGTCCACAGGGGGCATTTATCCCAGGTCCCACTTAGCTACCACCTGCAGGTACATTATGTTGTGCTGAACTTCAACACTTCCACACTGATTAAAGAAACAGCTATTCATTTTAATGCTGGTCATACCCTTTCCACAATTTGCTTTCAGCTTTCAGTTACAAATCTGTTTGTGTTGCTGAACAAATCAGAGAGTCATTATGTACAATTAAGCATAATGTAGCTGAGGACTCGAATACATTTGAAAGAAATGATTCACACATTTGTGAGTAGCAATGTTTACGGAAATTAAAATCTTTGCTGATGAGAGGAACAAAACAGTATGCCTTCAACCAGGGCCGCTGACAGCTTTG
>NW_026945177.1:0-6312 GCF_034702125.1 Engraulis encrasicolus | reverse complement strand
TGTGTGTGTGTGTGTGTGTAGTCATGCAACCATATTGCTGACCGTAGGTGTGTGTGTGTGCGTGTGTGTGTGCTGACCGCAGGTGTCGGAGGTCGGTGAGATGGGTGTGTGTGTGTGTGTGTGTGTGTGTGTGTGTGTGTGTGTGTTCTGACCGCAGGTGTCGGAGGTCGGTGAGATGGGGGTGTCCGTCCTTGATGAGGTCCCACAGGCGTCCGGGCGTTGCTATGACGATCTCAGGTCTCCGACTCAGCACCCGATTCTGTTTCTGGGGCGCCATGCCACCAACCACGATGGCCGTACGGATACCTACAAACACACACACACACACACACACACGTCAATACACACACCACCAACTACGATGGCCGTACGGATACCTACAAAGTACAAACACACACACACACACACGTCAAAACACACACACACACATCAATACACACACCACCAACCACGATGGCCGTACGGATACCTACAAACCAGGGATGGAAATAAGCACCCGTCCACCTGCCAATGACGAGTGAAATTGGCCTTTGGCTGGTGAAATATGTCAACCACTCGTCACTGTGACAGGTGAAATTTTTCTACAGGTGCCCGGGTTAATGCTGAATTACACGCTGCATCCAGCATCAAAGGCTTACGCCATTTGGTAATGAAAAGAGTTATTGGCATCACAAAACAAACAGTAAAACAAAAGTGCTGATCAGAAAATTATCTTACTTGGCATTACAATGTTTGGAACGGTTGAATGTGAAATGGCAAAAATTGTGAATGACTGGTAGATTTTAGAATCTACCTGCAACAGTAACTGGTGGGGATTTTTTTTAAAGTTCCACACACACGCACGCACACCGCACACACTCCTTGCCTGTGAACTGTGCGATGGCGTCAATGTGGTGTTTGACTGTGGGTTACGGAACCAGCTCTCGACGCGTTGGAGCGGTGAGGACCAGGGCCAGGAGCGGCTGTTTAGGCCCCTCCTCCTCTTCTTCCTTCTCCTCCACAGGGGTGTGTGAGTCGCCCTCCTCAACGCTGCGAATCTTGACACAACCCCGATCTTCATCAGCAGCAGCCTCATCGTCTTCATCAGCATCATCGTCTTCGTCACCTGAATCATCTTCACCACCTGACAAAAATAAAACAGATAAATAAATGGTAATTTAGACTTCTGTGATTGTCATCGACGTCATCTGCACACAGCCTACATCATCACCATCTTCACCTGAATAATCTTCACCATGTGATGAAAGAAATATTTTAAACGATGATTTTTACATCTGTGATTTTCTCGTTTTTACCATTTATTATTCTATTTTACTTTCTCCATTTGTCGACAAAGCAACTCTGTCCACCATATCTGGTAATTAAATGTTAGAAAGATAAAGAGTGAATAAATGAACCTTCTTCACTGGCAAGGTCTACAGCCAATTCCATTCCCCCCCCCCCCCATCTATCGATCATTCCCACTCTTGCAGCTCTAGGTTCATCCCGCCTCAGTCCTCCCACCTCCTTTCTTCTGACTTGTGTTCCGCGCTCTTCCTCTACTTCCTGTTTCTCTTCTCCCTCTGCTTCCTCTTCCTCTCCTCCTTCCTCCACAGCAGACCAGCTCCCCACAAATCCACCTCTTTCCAGCCAGACTCCACCCCTCTTACCGACCTTCCCAGAATTCCCCTCTGCCGCTGCCGCTGCCGCTGAAGAGGAAGTGACATGGTTGCTGGCTGGAGGCGGGGTCTCATCTTCTTCCTGTGCGCTCCCATTGGCTGCTTCTTTTGCCTCAGTATCCAGCTCATTGGTTGCACCCTCTTGTTCTGCCACCTCATTGGTTGCTGGCTGCCTGGCTTTTCTGTGTCTCTCAGTTACTTGCCGTCTGATTGGCTGCTGCCTCTTGTTCCGCCTTCTTATTGGCTATCCAGGTCTCGGAGGCCTGCTTCCACTCCAGGATGTTGTGGAGAATGGGGATGCCGAACGACAGAGTCTTGCCACTGCCTGAAGAAGGAAAACACACACACTAGGTTAACAGACTTATACACTTTGACACGGACAGACAGGGTCTTGCCACTGCCTGAAGAGGAAAAACAATGTTGGTTAAGTTTAATTTAGCAAACATAGTAGCCCGTAAGAGTGAACCTGACTCCCAACTCAACTTTCAATACATTAATCCCAGACTGCACAGAGCCACCCCCTTATCCATCCAACTCCCCAACCACACGCACGCGCAAACGCATGCACACGCACAGGCACACACACACACACACCCGCACAGGCGCACACACACCCTCCCTCCTTCTCTCTCTCTCTCACCTGTCTCTGCGGCCCCCAGTACGTCGAGGTGGTCTCTGATGGCGGGGGGCAGTGCGAGCGCTTGGATGGGGGTGGGGTGGGCGAACCCCAGGCAGCTGAGGGCCTGCAGCACCGGAGGGGGCACGAAGAGATCCTTCCACGCAGACACGTCCGCCCCCGCAGTACCGCCACGGGCCGCCAGGGCGGCGCTAGTCCAGTTCTTCACCTCCTTCTTCTTCTTCTGCTTTTTCTTCTTCTTCTCTGGCTGCGTCGTCTGGGGTGCAGAGTAGGAGTGTACAAAAAAAATCGTCATGACAATGCATCGCGATACATACTTTCCCGATATACTGCATCAATTTATGACAACCGATTATTTCATAATAATTAAATTCTATTTGTCACTGGTTCACTTTGTTCAGTAGAGAGTAGGTAATGTTTCTGTTGTGAGGGAAGCTCTCTCCCAGATGGTAAATTGCTTCAAGAAAATGAATGTTGGACATTGAACATATGAATGCTAACACACCCACACACATAAGCTGCATTTTTACACATACTGAAGAAAGTATCGCAATGCATCGCAATAGTACATGAATTGCTATGCATCGCTATAGAATCACATTGTGACATGTGTCATTCCATGTCAATTCACATGATTCCTCAGAATCTCCCCAGGTGACCCTCTCCTCCGATATTTAAACCCGATATCCTCACATACAGGTACACTTTTTGATGTCAATTGAAAAGAATACCAAGTATTAGCACCCGTACGTCCAACCTGGTTGCACGAGATGAAGCCCTCCCAAATGTTGGGGTGGCCATGCCCACAATTCCAAGCCTGTGGAATTGCATACAAAATTTACAAGCCCCAGATTTTGACAACCTCTGGTTTTAGTTTGAAGGAAAGATACCGGTCCTAAACCAAATCACCATGGCCATCCCTGCAATATGACCCGGTCCCTACCAATATGATGTACTTACAAATGGCACCTGCCTTGATTATTTTTGGGGCTATAGTATTAACAACCTTAAAAAACTGAATTAGTGAAACGCGTGTTTGAAGAGTCCTTGCCATTTTGGGGTTACCACGATCTTGGAAGCTATGTAATGATTTGGGAGTTTATAATTGATTTTCTCATCATATTTGGGGAACTGGTACAGTGTATTCCAAAAAATGTAGGGTGCTCAGACTTTAAAAAGATAAAATGGGAGGGACTCACCCCAACCCACAACAGCTTTGGGACACAAATGACCTTACGGTACCCTTAGTACTTCACCGCCTCAAATTAACCATGTGGTCACGTTGATAACTGGAACGCCCTTTAATAAACCCCATGTACAGTAGCACTGTTATTCAAACATTCAAAGCTTGGAAAACAACTTTGTTTTTTCAACAGTTCTTCCACTAGTTAGATCTTGGCCTTCAAAGTATATAGTTTTTTGTCTATGTTCCTTATCCACAGAAGTCTGTTTTGACTGCTTCCATCCTGCTGGTTTAAAAACAGTAACACACAACAGCGTAATGATAAGAAAAACAAAAGGGGCTTAGAAAAATCTTGCCCAATAATTTACCAATAAAGCCAACTGTCTCGCAATAAGGAGGACCTCGACACAGTGAATAATCTAATAACATGTGATACGCTGTAATATTGCTATATATTTATTAAATGATTTTAAAAAGCATGATGAATATTTATAGTTTAAATAATTTCCCCCCTTAACGTTGTGACTGCTTAGAACTGCCTCAATCAATGATTGCCACAGTACCCCCCCCCCCCCCCCCCCCCCAAAGGAAAAAAAAGATGCCCATCACCCTGCACTACATTTCTACCAGACATGGAGTGCATTGCAATATGCGGACCTTGCCTCCTCCATTTGCGCTTGTCTCCTCATCACCCTCCTCCTGGCCCCTCTTCCGTGGAGAAAACTGGATTAAAGTTTCCCAGGTCTGCCATAGCCTAGCCACAAACAATCACTTTTGAGGGACTGTATTTTCATTCACCATCCCCAATTTGCAAATGAGGAAAAAAGACTCTATAATTGAGGCTTTTTGCCAAAGCAATATTGAAAATATAATGCTGTTTGTGTCATGTGATTTGTCCATTCATGACACTATTACTTACTGGTACCGAGGAGAGAAGAGCAAGTGGAGGAGGCAAGGTTGCCTATATGCAACGCACTCATGGTGGTGCGGGGTGTCCTGGCTATAGAGAATATGTAATCATGCATTGAGCATTCTGCATAATGCTTGTTAAAATCACTAATTAAAGCTATCTATATAGCTTCATCAATATACTGTAGAATTAAAGTGGCACTAGCTAGCTTAACCCTATTGGGACATCTTTTTAGATTATCTATTTTGAGGTACTTTATTGGGCTACCAATGTGATGGGCAAAATTTTCCATCCCCTTTTGCTTTTCCTCTCATATTTACAATTACACTGTTCCGTTTTTTGACCAGCAGATGGCCAGCCAGACCCAATACCCACAGACACTGTGGGTAAGCACATACGACAGAAACACTATAACTCTTGTAATGCCATAGCTTACATATGAAAAAAACTTTGGACAAAATCCCAACAACCTGTTTTATCCATTAGCTTGAATGTTTGATTTACAGTGCTACTCCAGGACATGGGGTTAAACAGGGCGTTCCAGTCATCAAGTGCCCACATGGTTAATTTGAGGCCGCCTTGAAGGTAAAAGGGCTTACCGTAAGGTCATTTTGTCCAAAAGCAGGAGTTTTTGAGGTCCCTCCTATATCCATCATTAAAAGTCAACCTGAGTGGCCGCTAACTTTTTTTGGAATATCACTGTAACAGTTTCCCTAAACTATGATGGAACATACAATTATAACTCCCAAAGCATACATAGTTTTCCAAGATCTGGAACCGCAAAATGGCAAGGACATCTTCATCACGTTTTTCACAAATTCAGTTTTTAAGGGCTTTAAATCTAGACCAAATAAATAATATAAAGGCATGTTATTTTGTAAGTACATCATCTGGTAGGAACAGGGTTCATATTGACGGGACCGTGGTGAATTTTAGGCCTGTATATTCCTTCAAACTAAAACCAGAGGTCCGTCCAAAATCTGCTTTGTAAAGGTTTTGTATTGCAATTCACAGGCTTGAAAAGTGGCATGGCACCCCAACATTTGGAGGGCTTCATCTCTACAACCGTTAGACGTTATGGGTGCTAAATACTTTGTATTCTTTCAATTGACATCAAAAGGTACCTGTATGTGAGATATCGGGTAAATCGAGAGATGAGGCGTCATGTGGGCGAGGGGCGTGTGGACATTGACATGGAATGACCCACATGTGTATCATGGCTTCACGATATCAGAAAAAAATTGATACTCGATAACAGCATGCAATGCCTCGATAACAATATTTAAAGGATATTTAGAAATATAGCCGAGTGTTTTTCTTGTCATTAATTTGTCGGTCTGTGTGGGGGCTGTGGCTTTGGTCATGGCAGGCTTTTTGCGCATTTGTTGACATTCAGCTAGTGATTGGACAGCACAGAAACGCTTTACTTATTAGCGATAATTAAGCCATTTTCGCAATATGCATATTGATATCGCGGTATTTGATATTTCAGTTTGCGGATAGTATGCCATCACGGAGTGTGTATGTCATAAGAAGCATTTGAATCAGGAACCCATCCCCAATACCCATTATTACCCATTACTAAACCCCAATACAGTATATCACGAAAGTGAATACACCCCTCACAGTTTTGCAGATTTTTGAGTATATCTTTTCATAGGAAAGCATTACAGAAATGTAACTTTCACACAATGATTAGTGACCTTTTAACAACATATTTAACCGCTTAAATGTCTTGTTCCGGTAGAAACAAATATACTTTAGATGGTGTCAAGCATGTGTGGTGGTAAACAAGTGAGTTTTAAAAAAAAGTGTATCCTATCAAAAGCCAAGCATGGTAGTGGGACTGACATGGTTTGGGGATGCATGAATGCTGTCAACATTGGTAATCTGAAATACACCTAAAAGAAACATGCATGTCAAC
>NW_026945176.1:0-6368 GCF_034702125.1 Engraulis encrasicolus | reverse complement strand
CGGTTCGTTCACCGGGAACTTCTAGTTCTATTTTAGAAAAAAAACATTTTTGGTTCGGTTACATTTCTCCTCCGAATCGGAATTCTGTCGTTCTGTTGGCGCGCAACCGCGTGCCGTGGTCGCTGCTTGTCCTCGCGCCGGATAAATAAACTTCTCGAGACAGCGACAGCAGGAAGGAATTCCCGTTTTGTCCCGTTAGAGCCAGAACGGCTCAGTCCTGACATAACACACACACACACGCGCACGCGGGGAAAACAACAAACTGCCACTTCTCTTCTCTCCACTTATTACATAAGAGGCAGCTCAGCGCTCAGCCAGACTTCTATACTTCCGCTCTTCATGTCAACCGTAGTCAGTCAGTAGCCCAGGCGTGTTTAGTCAGTTTGTTTACGAGGCTCGTAAAAGCAGTTTGACATGTAGTGTGTGTGTTGTCAGTCTCCGCGAGTCAACTCAGATGTTTTCATCACTTTCTTCACTCTCTCTCTCTCTACTCTCTACTCTCGCTCTCTCTCTCTCTCTCTCTCTCTCTCTTCCTCTCTCTCTCTCTCATCTCTCTCTTCTCTCTCCTCTCATCTCTCTCTTTTCCTACTCCACTCTCGCGGTGGATTCTTTTCTCCTCCCCACTGTTCTGTTCTGGTTCTGTTCCTCTCCGGTGTGTCGTGTCGTCGAGCGCGCTCCGCCTGCACGGGGCCGCCCACACGCGAGGGAGGGGAGACTTCACCGCGACGCCAGTCAGTCCACGCCCACCCCACTCACCACGCGCCAGGGCAGGCTGGCGTGACGTCACTGCGCAGCATGCGGCGGGCGTCGTTATGGATACCGCCGTAGCCCAGTGTCCACCCGCGCTGCGTACGTCACCATCCGCTCATCCCAAGCCCACGATCGCCAACGACCATTAGTCCACCCAGACGGCTGTGAAACGGCATCATCACTCCGCGTGACGTCCAAACAGGTATTCCATGACTAATTATGCCTCCTTTCATTTCATTTTTATGATAATAGCGTGCGCATCAGAGGAGAGGGGATATTACAATACGGAGTGTAATTGCACTGTGATGTAGAGAGGGAGGAAACAAGACTCCGATGAGGAAGTCAGACGCACTGCTCATAACAACCCATAACAACTAGAGATAATAACTACCCATAACAACTAGAGATAACAACTACCCATAACAACTAGAGATAATAACTACCCATAACAACTAGAGATGATAACTAGAGATAATAACTAGAGATCATAACTAGAGATGATAACTAGAGATAATAACTACCCATAACAACTAGAGATAATAACTAGAGATAATAACTATACTGCCGTGCAAAGCAAGAACGCAGTGACTCGAAAATGGTCAAAATTGAGTTTAGATCGGAAAGGAAATGGGCTTTAAACTACCTCATTTGTCTTGTAGGTCAAAATAAACTGCTGCCACTCCAACATCGTACCTGGTTTTAGTGATAAAACCATGTTGAATGAGTGATGATTAGAAAGTGCAAAAATTGACACAAAAAAAAACAATTACAAAAAAAGATGTTTTACTGCCAGTGTGGTTTTTGGATCAAACAAAGGTGTCGTACAAATCAATAACGCAGTAAGTCGGATGAGTTACTGCCGACACTCTTCCAAATGGGTATGGTTTGGCCCGAGTAGACAGTAATATAGACCAAAGAACGCCAATTAACTCCTGCAGTAACTCCATTTGTGTGGCAGTAATTCCAGCCAAGAACGCTAGTAGTAGTATGTAACTGTAAACTCCGTTTCTTGTGGCAAAATAGACACTAAATGTTGTTTTTTTTCGGGGTTTTTTTGTGTTGCATTTTAATCTTTATCCTGAAAAAAGTATTACAAGGAAGAAAGGTCACCATCCACTTTACAGACAACACCGTGTTGGTGTTTGGGCCATATAGGGAAACTTTGAAGCCTTTTTTTCTCTCAGTTTTGCCAAAATCTGAGTTACTGCGCTTCTTGTTTTGTAGGGCCATGTCGGGGGCGGCAAGTGGTCCGCCCAGGTTTGTTGGCAAGCTCTTATAGCCTCAAGCTACACTATAAGCCTAGTAGAGGTGTTAGAGTTAAACTAAAACCATACCTATCTATGAACTAACGAAACGACAAAAAAAAGTAAGCCTAGTTAAGGAGAGCCTATGTGTTGACGGAGGTCATCTTGCACCTGTTTTCACCCCCCTCGGAGATTCGAAACGTGCGGACCCCTCTTGTCAACTACACACGGACGAGAGGACTGTCATATGAATGATATCGGAGGGAGGTTTTAACCTCAACGTTCCTACGGCCCCAACTATGAGGTTTGTAATCGATAGTCGCCATCGTATTCGTGGGCCCGCACACGTTATTAAGAATCGAAAAGAATCGACAACCAATTCGCTGGCAAACGGAGGCAAGGAAAGTGACGAGAGCAGAGAAGCGAGAGTAGTAAGAGCAAGAAATAGCGGATAGGCGGGAGAAGAGACGCGAAGAGAAGAGAAGATAGAAGAGAAGGAGAACGAGAGGCGAAGGCGAAGAGACGAGAGAAGGCGAAGTAGAAGAGACGGAGAAGAGAGAGGAGCACGAGCGGAGAGACGACAGAGCACGAGACAGCAGAAGCGCGGCGCAATGCCCTAGCTCTCTCCTCTCCTCTCCTCTTCTTCTTTTCTACCCTCTCCTCCTGGCTTCTCCTCTCCTTCTCATCCGCCTTCCCTCTCTCCTCTCCGCTCCTCTCTTTACTTCCTCTTCCTCTCCTCTCCTCTCTTCGCCTCTCCTCTCCTCTCCTCTCTCTGGTCTCCTAGCATTTCTCCTCTCTTCTCCTCTCTTCTCCTCTCCTCTCCTCTCCTTCCACTCCTCTGATCTTGCGTCCTCCTCATCCTCCTCTCCTCTCCTCTGCCTCTCCTCTCCTTCTCCTCCTCCTCTCCTCTCCTCTCCTTCTCGTGTTCCTCCTCTCTTCTCCTTCCCCCCCATACTCCTCTCCTCTCTACGTCCTCTCCTCATCCTCTCCTACTCACTCTCACTCTCTCTCCTCTCTCTCTCTCCTCCTTCCTCTCCTCTCCTCCTCCCTCTACCTCTCCTCTCTCCTCTCCTCTCCTCTCCTCTCCTCTCCTCTCCAGCAGCAGCTCTTCCACTCCTCTCATTTTCTTTCCTCTCTTGTCCCACCTCTCTCGCTCTCTCTCTCTCTCTCTCTCTCTCTCTCTCTCTCTCTCTCTTGCTCTCTCTCTTCCAACGCTTTCTCTCTCTCTTCCACTCCTATCTCTCTCTCTCTCCCTCTCTCTGTCTCTCTCTCCCTCACTCTCTCTCTCTCTTTTCCACCGCTTTCTCTCTCTCTTGTCCCACCTCTCTCTCTCTCTCTCTCTCTCTCCGTCTCTCTCCCTCTTCCACTCTCACTCTCTCTCTCTCTCTTTCTCTGCCATGCCTCTTTCTCTCTCTCTCTCTTTTCCACTCCTCTTTCTCTCTCTTTCTCTTTCTCTGCCTCTCTCTCTCTCTTTCTCTGCCATGCCTCTTTCTCTCTCTCTCTTTTCCACTCCTCTCTTATAATGACACACTCATATACTGTACATACTGTATGGTGTCTCACACACACACACAGACACGTGCGAACACACACACACACACACACACACACACACACACACACACACACACACACACACACACACACGTGGCGACAGCACACACACACACACACACACACACACACACACACACACCTGACACACCCACACACACCACACGTTTGCGAAGCAAGCGCGACACACACACACACACACACACACCCCCCACACACAACAACACACACACACACACACACACACACACACCACACGCGTGCGATAACGCACACACACACCCACACAAACACACACACGCCATGGATTAAGTTTGCGCGCGATGCATTACACGTTCACACATCACAAGTGTGAGCTACTCTCAGCAGTATAACTGGCATTATCACACACACACACTCATGCGCCGCGACACCACACACACACACACACACACACACACACACACACACACACACACACACACACACACACACACACTGGGCCATCTCAGCAGTGTAACTGACGTGTCACACAAACACATACACACCCACACACACACACACACACACACACACACACACACACACACACACACACACACCACATACACACTGACACACACACACACATGGCTCTAATTCAGCTTAATATAATGTGGGACAGTTGGAGAGGAGGCTAGTCACCAGGCAGGTACCACACACACACACACACACACCACACCACACACACACACACACACACACACACACACACAAGGGGCGCACCACCAACACACACACCACACACACACACACACACACCCACCACACACACACACACACACACAAACACACACACACATACAAACACACACACACACAAAGCACACACACACACACGCTGTGGACCACACACACACACACACATCTACAGTTGGAGAGGAGGCTAGTCACCAGCAGGAGACACACACACACATACCACACACACACACACACACACACACACACACTACACACACACACACACACACCAACACACAAGCCACACACACGCACACTGCCACACGCACACACACACACACACACCCACTTTAACACCACACACACACACACACACACACACACACACACACACACACACACACACACACACACACACACACACACACATGCATTTATGAACACACAGTTTGATTCGTTTATTTGGGACCAATAATTATTGAGGAAAACAATACAGCGCCCCAAACAATGTTAAAGCAGCAATAATGTGTCTTTTACATATATACCAAACACACACACACACACACACACACACACACACACACACACACACACACACACACACACACACACCCAAGCACACATATACACATACACACCCAAGCACCGACACACACACATGCACAACCCCAAGAACCACACGATACACTCATACACACCCCCAAAGCACATCACACACACATCACACACCCAAGCCACACCACACAACACATAACACACCCCAAGCACACACACACACATACACAGCCAAGCACCACACACACACATACAAACACCCAAGCGCCACACACCACACACATACAACCACCCAAGCACACACACACATATACCACACCCAAGCGCCACACACACACACACGCCATTACACACACCAAGCAAGCACAGCAGGGGGGAAGTTAAGTTTGATTGTAAACAGATCGGGTCAGTCAAGGTCTTGAAGGACTTGCATTGCACGCACGCACACTGGCACGCACGCACAGCTACGCAACGCACGCAACGCACACGCCACGCACGCAACGCACGCCCACACGCACGCCACTCACTCACGCGACGCACGCACGCACACTCACTCACGCAAGGCACGACACGCACGCACGCAACGCACATGCAGTTGGGGATCTCAATACAAGATACAGACTGCTAGGCTCTGTAGGGGCTACATCGTCTACTACGCCAAAGCCGAGGGATACAGACGGTTGTAGAGTTGTAGCGTCTTGTTACTATGCAGACCCGAGATACAGACTGTAGAGTTGTAGAGTGCTAGTCGTCGACTATGCCAGCCCGAGACACAGGACTGTAGAGAGTGACTAGAGTGTAGTCGTCTACTATGCAGCGCCGAGATACTGACTGTAGAGTGTAGACTTGTAAGTCGTCTACTATGACAGACGATGATACAGGACTGTAGAGTGTAGAGTGTAGTCGTCTACTTATGCAGTCCGAGATACAGGACGTTTCAGACGGTGGTTGACTGTAGTCGTCTACTATGCAGCCGAGGATGTACAGACTGTAGAGTTGTAGGCGTGTAGTCCGTTCTACTATGCCGAGCCGAGAACAGACTGTAGAGTGTAGTTCGCTCTACGACGTGTCTAGCCCGAGATTACAGACTGTAGAGTGCTAGACTGTAGTAGTCTACTATGCCAGGCCGACGATTACATGACATGTAGACTGTAGTCGTCTACTATTAGTGCAGCGCGAGACACAGTACTTGTAGAGTGTTAGGACTGTCGTCCGTCTACCTATGACCAGCCGACGATACAGACTGTAGACTTGTAGATAGACTGTTATGTCGTCTACTATGCCAAGCCACGAGACATACAGACTGTTAGAGTGTTAGTCGTTCTAATATGCAGCCCGAAGATTATCAGACTGTAACTGTAGAGTGTGACTTAGTCGTCTACCTATGCCAGCCCGAGATACCGACTCGTAGACGTGTAGTGCGTCTACTATGCAAGCCCGCGATACAGACCCGTTAGTGTATAGTGTAGTACAGTCTTCTACTATGGAGCAGACCGAGATACGGACTGCAGGTGTAGAGTGTAGTCGTCTACTACGCCGACCGCGGATACAGACTGTAGAGTGAGA
>NW_026945175.1:80000-96378 GCF_034702125.1 Engraulis encrasicolus | reverse complement strand
TTGGGGAAATATCTGGCTATATTCACTTTTAAAACTTTGTAAAAAAAACATTTACGCATTTGTGTGGGCGGACGCGCGTGGCTGGTGTGCTTGCGTGTGGTGTGCGTGCGTGCATGCGTACATCCCGTGTCTGTTGGTGTGTGTGTGTGCATGTTTGTGTGTGTGTGTTGTGTGTGTGTGTGTGCGGTGTTTGGGCGTGCGTGTGGGTGTGCTGTGGTGTGTGGTGTTGTTCACAGGCCCTAGTTATATCATTCAAACCTGCCACTAGTCATCAGCCGGGGAGGTTGAGGGCCTATACACACAGCTGGAGGTGTGGAGGGGTGAGTCCTTCATTATTCTTTGCCATCCCATATCTGTTAACATGTCTATGAATTAATAAGTTGTCGGAACTTGAACCAACAAAGTAAACATCCATTGATCACATTTCTAAAAACATATTATAAACATATACATTTCAGTGTTATTATTAACACACTTGATTGTGAATCGCTCTCCTTATTTGGGTCTTCATATTCACATTTTACAAAGTAATAGCTTCCATTCCACGTTTGGGTGGCATTCCAATATTGCAGACGTCCGTCCGCCCTTGCTCCACTTGCCAGCTGTGTGAGACGCCATCAGGATGACGTCACCGGACGACAAGAAAAATAATTCAATAGTCTATCAATAATCCACAGTAGGTAATGGTCCTTTTATCCCCCCCCCCCCCATTTGCAATTGTGGAGTGAGTGGATGAGGAAAACTGTCCCCCATAAAGGGCCTGTGTGCTTGGCTGACAGCTGGAATAGCTGTAATTTGTTGTACTAGGTGGCAGGGCCAGGACGAGGGGGGAAGGCCGAGACAAAGCACATAGTGGATGACTAAAGGGAGTGTGCATTTTTGAATGAACTTGTTTGTATTTTATGCTGGCGGATCGGGAGTTCCATCTACATGGGTGGAACGCGGGATCGGGAGTTCAAAACTGATTATCCCTAACGCTTTGGGCTGACAACTCTGTACATCCTTAAACCTGTTCATGAATTTAATTTCATATATGAAATTTAAATCTGTAATATCAAGTCCAAATGGACCAACATGCCACCACCCATAACTTGTACCAAGTGTGTTGTTGTAGTGATGTGTGTGTTTGTGTGTGTGTGTTGTGTGTGGTGGTGTGGGTGTGTGTGTGTGTGGGTGTCGTTGTGGTGGGTGTGTGGTGTGTGTGTGGTGTGTGTGTGTATGTAGCTCCCCCCCCCTATGTGCCACCACCTTACACTGACCAGTGTCTGCACGGCGCCGGCGACATTTGCTCCGCCTCCAGTGCCTGGCCCACGCTTCTCATTCCAACCACGTTGCAGTGGAGCAGGGTTGGGCGGGTCCCCGCTGCCGCCTCCCCTCGTCCACAGGTGAACTCACCGACGGGGCTAGCTTGGTGATTGGCCGGCTTGGGGCGCTGTTTTGAGTGACGGCCGCGTCTACCAATGCACGTCCTACCAACTCACGGTGGGCTTCGGCAAGCGGGGGGCCCAGCCGCGCTGTGGACCGTCTAGTGGTGGGTAAGAGAAACCACTAACACACTAACATTTCATTTGCAATAGTATTATGTGCACCAGTAATTGTTGAACACATATGTATGTGCACACACACACAATAAAAAATATAATAAGTAAAAAAAACTAAAAAACTAAAAATAACTAACCTATTGTGGAGAAAAATGGGGTACAGTAAACACAGAAAAAAAATAATCACTTAAAACAACAATGTAGTGAAGTCTATAAATTCTAGTTCAATAAAGTAATCCTCTTGTTCCCTCTCCTCTCTCTCTCTCTCTCTCTCTCTCTCTCTCTCGTCTCCTCTTCTCTCTTCTTCTTCTCTCTCTCTTCAGGTTAAATGTGAAGCATTTGACATTGCCTTTACTACGGCTCCTGACCTGCATGCACAACCGACCTCGCTGCCACACCACACATCAATGCACACAAGACCACCACGCATACACTCACACAACGCACACATTACAACACACACACCACACACACACACACCAAAACACCCACACGCCTCACACAACGACACACACACAACCCTTAATCAACACACACACACCACACCCATCCCACACATCAAACACACACACACACAATTACAAGCACGTTCTATTTTGGGCCAGCTTTTCCTTGCAAGTCGGTCTCCAGAACCGGTATTATGCTACTAACTGGACGCTCAAAGGGAATTCAAGGATAGAAAGATATTTCAAGAAAAAAAGAGAAGACTATTTCCCCAGAATCCTACCATACTATGGTTGAATGGAAGAAATCAAGAACAAAGGAAGATTCTAGAACTTGTCATGCTTCAGTCCCTCTGTCTCTGTCTATGTAATCCACAGAGGGATTAAAACAATAATAAAACATTAAAATGGGGATGTTTGTGCATTGAGTTTCATTTTCTCACGCCATAACGAAATGCTGCGCTTGGTGGCTCTCAAAGTGCCAGCCATCTGATCCCGGCCTAAACACCCCGCCCTCCCCTCTACACACACACCACACATCGCTTAACTGCACAACAAAAAAAATCTCACCTTTTCAGTGTCCACTTAAGACAATGTTGAACACTGATTAGCGGATTGGGTGACACAATGACTCATTATTATTACATTTAAAAAAAAGTGGAAAAAATCTTGCAATGTGTCGCTGCAGTTTAGGTTATAAAATTTAATTCAAAAGGGCAGCCTCCTTGGTATTGCGGATGGTATTTTTTTTTCTTTGCCCTAATTTAATTGGAAACTGTTCTTCACAACTCCGGACTAAAAATATAGACAGTAGTTAACATGGAAATTTTTTTAAATGCCAAAGCAGATGGGGCCAGCCAAGCACACCTCACAAAAAAGACAGCCGGCAACAGGCTCACAGCAAAGTTTGCCATGAAGGCGGTATGATGCGATTTTCGACAGAACTTGCTCAATACACACACCAAACACACACACACACACACACACCACCACACCACAACCACACACACACACACGCACACGCACACTAAACAAACAAGCATTTCTAGCGATTAATTTTTATTGAACTCTCTCTCTCTCTCTCTCTCGGGGGTCGGGGTGCTCTTCCCGCCTACCGTCTCTCTCTCTCGACCTCGCTCTCGTCTCTCTCTCTCGTCTCTCTCCCTATCTCAATCTCTTCCTCATCTCTCTCTCCTTCTCCTCGTCTTCCTACTCTCTCTCCTCCTTCCTCTCCTCTCTCTCTTCTCTCTCTCACACACACACACCACACACACACAAACAAACACACATGAGCAAATAAGTTGTTTCTAGCTATTATACATTTTATATTTTTTATTTTTAAACTTTATTTGAACTTTTTGAAAAAGTAGAAACACTGTACCAAAAGAAACACTTCAGGCAGTCAGGCTAGAAGGGTTTTGCACAAGAACGATGCAGGAGTGTTTAGTGTGTGTCGCTCGTTGGTGGTGGTCTCCTGTGTTGTCGTGTGTGTGTGTGTGTGTGTGTGTGTGTCCTTGTGTGTGTGGGTTGTCGTGTGTGTTGTGGGTGTGCTGTGTGTGTGTGGTGTGTGTGTTGACAACTGTTGTAATACAACATAGATAAAATATTCTCTGAACCATTACTTCCTGTGGATATCATCATGTAAAGGCCAAAATGAGTCTTCTTATTAAAATAATACAACATAGGACAAAAAAGTGCAAAAGGTAAACAGCACGTTGGCTTAACTTATAACTACTTCTTACGTGGTTTTAAACCTCTACTGGTAGGCCTACTGCGTTTGAATGGGGAAAACACAAGATACTGTACCATTTGGCACAAAGCCAAAACCAAGATCTCCTTCAAGGATCTGTCCTATACTGCAATATATTCAGGGGTGTAAATTACATGATCGATTTATAATTGATCCTACTGCCTGCACGAGCCGTTCAATTAAAACGATTTCGTCCACAAGAGGAATCGATTTTCGTTTGTGAGGGACATTTTGTGAGGCAATTTTATTTTTGCCGTCATGCCGTAGTATTTAATACTGCTGTAATAATAAATGTTTCCTCAAATAAAAATGCCTGGCGATATATTCAGATTTTGTTCATTTAATTTAACATTTCACACATAAGCCTAACCTGTTAGGTAACAAAATTAAGCATTGATATGCGAATGGAATCACAATTCTTGGAGCATTCTTCAAGAATCGGATATAAGGAATCGTTACAGCTTAATAAATTTATATCAATATCGATTCCAAATTGAAGTCTCCATAGATTACATACACCCCCATACAATTACAATGCAAACATATTATAAGCTCAATGAATCGTTTTTGTTATAACGTTATGGATAGTTTTACAGAGAAACATTCATAACCAAACGCTAACGGTATTAACCCCACGCACTTTCAACGATTGCGCTCACCACAGGCCCATTTATATGGTCGTTTTTACTAGCTCCGCTGCTAGGCTCGCCACAGAGCCCTTTGCTGAATGATTTTAACACAAGACATTGCTACCTAAATAGTAGCCCGCTTACAGGGTGTCGGCTCTGTATGTATCATGAGAGATTGCCAATGGTGGATAACTGAGTCATTAATAAGGCAGAGAAGAAATGCGTGTACATCCACTCAGTGTGCATTGAGTGGCACACGTGCTGCGACAAAAAAATAAAATAACTGAAGAAGGGGGTAAATAATAAATGTATCCACAACCCAACTGCTCCCAGGTTGTTTAAAAATGGCACGACGTTTCGGACCTTCTTTCTTTCAGCCCCTCGTTCGAAAAATTGCCAGTTTTGCCTTTAAACAACTGGGAGGCGCCATTAACATGTGTTATGTCCGGGACTGCCATTTTGTATTATTTGAATTTCAGGATACTGAGGAAATGTCTCCAAGCTATTGATCATTTGGCAAATGAAATATGTACTCAATTCTGCGCCAGTTGGTGGAGAGATCCCTAAGTGCCAAAATACTTACCATCATATCACTTGTACACAACTGCTTTTTTGGCTTTAATAAAAAACCAACCAAGAACATTAAAAAGGCAACACAAACTTTGGGTTGTGCTTATCAAAAAATAAATACAAAATTTGCCTCGAAAAAAAGTCGATATCACAATCTAAAAATAAAAATCACACTCTGCATTTATGGATTACTCATTCGATGACCGGCTTTTTTTGGTCATTTGTTTTCCCCTGAGGAGTGGATGAAGAAAGGTCATGAAGTCAATTGTTTGGAGATTATGTTCTGTGATTATTATATTATATTTATATGATATTATAGTTTAAATTACTACTAATATTTATATTTAGAATTATATTAATACTTATAGTCATGATACAATCTTCATGAAGCAAGTATACCTGTGTTTGTGTATGAGACACAGAAAATGTGGCAACAAAAACAAAAATTGGAAAACTTTCTTTTTATTGAATCCTAGTAACAAAAATAACCACATTATCTATAATGATTATTTGATATTTTTCGGATTTGGGGGGAACTAACACACCCATAACACCCTCAGAAGAAAAATGCTTCCTTAATGATTGAAGAATGTTCAAAACAATGTCGCGATAAGGACAAATGTTAAGAATAGAGATGAACCCCCCCCCCCCTTGTATAAGACCCCAATTGGGTGTTAATCCTGCAAATGTTTTTGAGGATCCAGGGAAAAGAAAAACACCCACCACACTTTGAAAACCCCCTCCTACCCTTCATCCATGAGTTTCCCTGCCCATTTTGCATTGCTATTCAAGTTACTGATTGATGGACAGTTTTTTTACACCAAATGGGCAGTGCACATTTCACCTATTTTCTAAGGAATTTATGTTCATTTTCTTTACGAGAGCTTAACACGTCACTGAAGATCAGCAAGTTCGGCGGGGAACAACACTTCCTTATGGTTGTTTGTGCAGGCTGGTGGGAATATTTGGGAGGGGAAGTTGGAGGGAGGGCTTTGGGGTGAAGGCAGTGTGGGGGGAATTAGGATTGGATTGGAGGACTTTCTTCCAATGTTTATTTCAAATATAAATTGGTACTTTTATAATTTCCTTTATTTTTTTAATTATTTAAAATTTAAAATATAAAAATTTTAAAAATGTATAAAATTGGGTGTAAGCAAAATTATTTAAAAATAAAGCAAATTAAAAATATAAAAATAAAAGTAAATCACATATCCACTCCATTGCTAACTCTTATACAATTATTATACCCAATAATGTTATGTCAACATTACATCATAAATTAAACAAAAAGCAAAAGAATAAAAATAAATTAAAAAAAAATGATAAATAAATGTAAAAACATACATTAAAAAGAAATAAAAATACAGTTCCTTTTAAAACATACAATTTAACAGGTTTTAACTTTTAATTAGTGCTGTCTATGAACTTGAAACCAGACAAAACCAAAAAAAATCAAAAAAAATCATGACACCAACCATTTTTCTAAAAAAAAAAAACCATATTTAAACATACTTATATTTTTGTAAGCTGATTTTCTTTTAATAACACACTTGATTGTTTTTTGCATCACTCCTTATTGGTCTTCATATTCCACATTTTTTTACAAAGAAGTGCTTCACACTACTTGGCTGCATTACAATATGCAGGACTTCTCCCGTCCTTCCTTCGCCTCATTTGCCTGCTTGTGACCCCATGATGACGTCACCCGAAGGACCGACGACAGCACCCCCAAAAAATTATAAATTCAATTTATCTGGAAAGAAAAAAGCACAATTTCAAATGTCAATCATTTGCAATTTGAGATGTTTGAATATTGAAGAAGAGAAGAGTTGTGTTGTGGCTAGGCTTAACAGGCGGGGAAACTTTAGTGTTTCTCCATTCTCCACGGAGGCGGTGGCATCAGCAACATGCTGCCCCGAGGCCACAAGCATTAAGTGGAGGACGGGAAGGTCTGCATGATTGGGAATGCTTCCCCTTGTTTTACAGAGATCTAGGAAAATCCTCTAAACAGGCCATTCTCCAGCTGGAAAGCGTAAAAAAAAAAGACAGCTGCCCAGAACTATTTTGGATTGGACGGCATCACACAGGAAAAACCTGACCTCCAACAAGTCCGCCCTATTGGCTAACACAAACAGCGGACAGTTTCAGGGGCCTCGGGTCAGGCAGACCACAAGAAATAAAAAAACAAAAGAAAAAAAAACAAAAACAAAACAAAAAAAAAAAAAANCATCACCTTTTTGTAAAGCATTTCTGAACAGAGAGTAGCTCCTGACCCTCGCAGAAGGGAAGGGGGGGGGGGGCGGAAGGGGAGAAGGAGAGAGACAGAACGAGAAGAGACAGGAGAGACGAGGTGGGGAGAGAATATGGGATGGGTGTCCTTTTCACATATTATATCATATCCCGTAGGCATTATAAGCTGGCAATTGATCTGCATTAATTTGGAAAAACCAAACCAAATGCACTTTGTGACCCGAGGACTGCACGGATACTCGGTTAGGAACGCGGAGCCAGGTCTCCTCATAGATTTGAGTTGGGCCAGTGGAGGTGGCTCCTGTCCTCAAAGGCTGCAGGAGACAAGAAAACGGGTCAAAGGTCAAGGACATTGCCAATTGAAGGTGAAGGGTCAAATCTTCAGTAAGTGATTCTTAAGACAATACAAACAACATCGTATAACTAACATATATCTTTAAATAAAAATAACAATCACACAACATATAATGTTTCCATTTTGGCTATATTTATGGGGACCATTATTGACACCAAGGAGCTCATTTTCCTACTTAATTTGTTTGGGGTAATATTTGTCCCACACAGGTTTATTAAGACCATGTGGGAAAAACACACTACAAGACACCAGAACATTGCACGCACGCATACGACCACACGCACGCATAGACGCACGCACGCACGGGGGGTCCACGCGCAACGCACGCACGCACGCACGCACGCCAACGCACTGCACCACGCCACGCACAGCACACAGCACACACAAAACACCACATGTATACCCTGTTTGGCTGTTGTTGTTTGCTGGAGGCGGTTTTGGATTCGTTGTAATTCCGTGTATCTCTGCGCTTCTTCTGGGCTGCAGAGCTGGCATTCTGGAGGGGAACTTTGGGCACTACTCTTCTCCTCACCTACAGAAGGGCAGCACTGGCGTTAGATCATAAACTTAACTCAACGTATCAATTACACATTACCAAAATTACAACCTCTTTTTGGCATGCCCGCATTGTTAAATGAATCGACAATGCTAGTTAACTTTTTTTGAGCGTTGTATTGTTTGACACTGGAGACGTTCTTGCAGCGATGAACAGGGCGTACTCATCTCCTTCAACAAAAAAAACCCCCGTGGTACGAGGGCAGTGTTGCAATTGTAGAACATTAGCACAGTATGTAAACCACTATATCAGTAAACAGAATAACAAAAGCCAGGAAGTACTCCACAAACATAACTAATGAACTTATTTGACTATTTCAGTTGGGAGGCTTATAATAAGGTATGGGGGGGCGATTTTTCAAAAAGGGTTGAGAACCACTGTACTAGATTAATGCGGAGGTATTTCGCCGTGTAACTCACAACGGTTTTAGAGAGGGGAGGCATGTGCATGACAAACAGCAGCGCCCCCTGCAGGCTGTTGAAGGATGGTGACCAGGTTAGACCATCGCCCCTACACTCAGCCACGGTGAACATGAAACAGACGACACACCCACATGCCACCCCAGCACACACAGCTGGGCCGGCACGCGCCGTCAACCAAGTGAATCCCCTATAGAAGATTAAATGGGAGGAGAGAGAGAGCGAGAGAGAAAGAGAGAGACGAGAGAGAGGCGGAGAGAAGAGAGAGAGAGAAAACGGCGGGAGAGAGGGATAGAAGAGCGGAAAAGAGGACGGAGCGAGAGAGAGAACATGAGAATTAGTTTCTTGGTATGACGGCTGTTGAGGATGGTGAAAAGGGTAGACCATCACCCACTTTGTCCACGAAAACCCACATGCCACCAGCGAACATTTGCAATGGGGTCACCCCGCGGGGTCAACGTGACAATTGCCCTTCAGACCAGGGATGATTTTGGAGAGGAGAGAGAGAGAGGAGAGGAGCGGGGGATGAGAGAGAGATAGAGAGCGTAGAAGAGAGGAGAGAGAGAGAGAGAGGTGCGAGAGGCCGCGATGACGATGAGCGACGCGATGATGCGAGAGCGAGACGAGAGGGAGGAGAGAGAGATTGAGAATTAAGTTTTCGTTCCGGGAACACATTGAAAGCACGGAACCAACACCCCGCTCTTAGAACACACAGTCTTGGTCACTGTTGTCACCCACCGTGTATCTCCTTTATACAGAGAGATGTTTGGGCGAGGTGGGTAGGCGATGGCGAGAGAGAGCGGGGATGAGGAGAGGAGTGTGTTGAGACGGAGAGACGGAGACGCGGAGGGGAAAGAGGACGAGAGAGCAAGGAGAGGGGAGAGGGGGGGGAGGAGGGGAAAGGAGGGAGAGAGGAGAGAGACGAGAAAAGAGGGAGAAGAGAGAGAGAGAGAGAGAGAGAGTGGGAAAAGGAACGAAAAAAGAAAAAGACAAGAGGGGTAGGCGTGGGGAATGTGGGGGACTGGGTTTGAAAGAGGCAGAGAACAGTAGCTTAGTAGTAGATGAGAAGAAGTGTTGAATTGTTTAAGAACTTGTTCACACACACTGTACACTGTATCTCTTTCCCGATCCAGCCTTAAAAACCCAACAAAATTTGCATTGCAACATGCGAATTCACTGTTACTTGACGAATGATGAGAAACCATAACCTGAAAAGAAAAAGGAGAAGGGAGAAACACCTTTCCATGTGTGTGTATGTTCCCGTTGGTCTCGTTCTGCGTCCTAGTTTCTTGGTGTGTGTTGTGTGTGGTGTGCCTCGTGTGTGGGGTTGTTGTGTGCTGTGTGTGTGTGTTCGATTGTTCTGTGTGTTGCTTGTGTGTATTTGGTGTGTGTTTTGTGTGTTGTCCGTGTATCGTTCGTCTGTTGTGTCTTTGCGTGTTTTGGCGTGGTGTTGTGTGGTTGTCCCTCGATTTGTGTGTGTGTGTGGTGTGTGTTGTGTGTGTGTGTGTGTGTCTGGTTTCATGGTTCGTGTTGTTTGTGTGTGTTTGTGTGTGTTTTGTGTGTCTGGACACCCATGACCCATCATATACATTTCCCGTCCTTTCTCAGGTACATGCGCAATTTGTTTTTTTAATTGCGGTTTTTTGCTAAAACTGGTTTTTGACGATGGTCCTCCTCTGACCGTTCAACCGTTTTCACAAACTTCAGCATCTGCAAAATCCTTTCCGAAATGTCTGTAGGGGGAAAGAGAAGAAAAGAGAAAGAGAAGCCTAGTGGACCCGGTGGGGTTTGGTTTTAATAGGTAAAAAGGTGGTGTGGTGGGAATTTAAGGTCATTAGGTGTGGTGGGCTTGTGGGTAAGTATGGTGGGTCCGGGGGTAAAGTTTAGGTGGGGGTGGAAATGGCGGGTGGTCACCACCATGCGTATGCCCACACAAACACGGCAAACCAACACACACACACACACACACACCACCACCACACACACCAAACGTGCCGCACTACACACACCCACACACACACAAACCCACACAACACACAACACACACATCACACACACACTTACGCACCACAACGCCACACACGCACACACACCACAAGCACTCCATCTCAATAGCAATCTGTTTAACAAAAATCTGTATTATCCTCAGTCATTACTCTGGTTGTAGAGTTCTGCCTGGGCCTACTTTATGTTGGGCCTTTTTATGTTGTGTGTTTCAAAACCATTCCTTGGACATTTTCCATAACTGTACGTTCACACCACGCTGTCTTACAGGCGAACATTACCCATATGACAACCGGGCCCATTCACATTCCCACACCACACACAACACCACACGCATTTATACACAGACACAGACACAGACACAGCACAAACACACCCTGACAACACCACCAACCACACACACACACCACACACACACACAGATATCACACACTACACACACACACCACACCACCACACAACACACACACACATCACACACCCACATCAATTTGACACACACACACACACACTTTTCACACCATGGGATTGGAAACTTCAAGCACGCGCTTCCACCTGCCCCCATGACGGGTTCAATTTCAGATGCTGGAACTGGTAAATCTGTTATCAACCCACCAGACTGCTGCTGAAAGTGAGGCCTGTTCACCGTATATGGTTCACTTTTTGTATTGGTAAAAACAGTGAGTGACTGGTTAGGTTTTTGAAATCTTAACATGCCCCTACCGTGAACTGATTTTGGTGTGGGTGGTTGACACCATAACTGACAAGTTCCTCGCACACCCTAGCTGACACAACACGTACAACACACCACAGTTGGACACCACAGACACAGACACACACAGCACACACCACACACAACACACACTACACACGACACACACACACACACCACACACACACACACACACCACACACACACACACCAGCACACACACACACACACACACACAGCTACACAACACACACAGTAGTTCCAGTTGATACTCATCCTCCCTCACTCTGATTCATCTGTAGGTTGTTGCCCGTGAGGTCGGGGTTGAGGCTGCTGAGCTTCTGCGCCAGTCTCCACAGCGTGATGAGGAAGAATGAGAGGCGTTGAGGAGGAATGATTGATGCACACGAGCGGCCGCGAAGAAGGCCCAGATAAATAAACCATTTCTCCAGAGACCCCCCAGTCAACTGATGGAGAGGGGATAGAGACAAGATGAGAGAGAGAGAGAGATAGAGAGAGAGAGAGATAGAGTAGAGAGGAGAGGAGGAAGAGCATTAGAGAGGAGAGAGAGGACTAGAGTTACATAAACAATAAGAACGGATGTGATTGCACAAATGAATGCCACACGGGACGAAGAAACCCAGATGAAACCATTCTCCAGAGACAACCATTACAACTGATGGAGGGGGGGGGGTATTATCAAAGAATGCAATTGGTGAGGAAAGAATGTTGATGCACGACATGAGGAGGGTGGTCTGACCAAAAGCTTCAACTATCCAAGATGTCAACAAGAGCATTTTTAGTGTGCATGACATTTTCCTTACTCGTGTGCCGCACCTTTCATCATGTATGCGGTTTGTTAATCCGTCTACTAAATGGACATTACATTGTGCCACATATCGGGCGTCAACAACTCTCCTCATCTCTCTCTCGTCTCTCTACTCTCTCTCCTCTCGTTTCTCTCTCTCCTCGACGCTGCGCTTCTACTCTCTCTCATCTCTCTCTCCTCTCCCTCCTCTCCTACTGCTTCGTCTCACACACACACGATCACACACACCAACACGACACAACACACACACAACAACACACCACACACACTTTTTTCCCACTCACTGTTGGTCAGTGTTCACGTATCCGTTGTGGGTTGGCGATGGCGGACATTGATGACCGATAGGGCGAGGGGCCCTGCGTAAGCCGGCTGCGATCATGTGTCAGGGGCCCTCAGGCTGCTGTTGGGAACCACCAGCACGCAACCATCCTCTGATGACAGCTGCACGCCCTCCAGCAGCATCCAGGCAAACGCAGCCAGGAAGAAGTAGTGGAGGAGGGCAGCCACCAGGCCACAGCCAGGCTGGAGGAGAGATGGAGGGATGGAGATAGAGAGGGTGGAGGGAGAGAGGGATGGAGAGGGGGAGAGATGGAGAGGTGGAGGGATGGAGAGAGGGAGGGTAGGAGTCAGAGAGGTAGGGAAGTATGGAGGGAGGTGGGGGAGGGAGATTAGGGAGGGTTTGGAGGGAGAGAGGGAGGGTGGAGGGAGATAGGGAGGGTGGAGGGAGAGAGTTCGGTTGAGTGTGGAGGGAGAGATGGGGGGATGGAGATAGTCGGAAGGTGGCTTGGAGGTGAGGCAGAGGGCGAGGGTGTGGGGGGAGATAGGGAGGGGTGGCGATGAGAGATGGAGGGATGGAGATAGTGAGGGTGGAGGTTTGCTGTATGAGTAGGCGGTGGAGGGAGAGATGTTATGGAGGGTGGAGGGAGGGATGGAGAGATGGAGATAGGGAGGGTGGAGGGAGATAGGGAGGGTGGAGGGAGAGAGGGATTTTAAATGTCAAAACTATACTATATGTAGGAATCTGATGAAGACTGAGAGGTCGAAACGTCATTGCCATTGAATGAATGAATAAAAAGAAGAAAAAATAACTTAAAGATGAAAAAAATCCAAAGGAGTGTGCGAGTCTTTTTAAAAAAAAATAATAAAAAATACTATATCCCCTCTATCCTACATTGGTACACAAATGAACAAATGGCATCCAGTCAAACACAGCCACCAGACCACAGCAGGTCTGAAGATGGAGAGATGACATGAGAGAGAAAGAGAGAGGGAGGGAGGGAGGGAGGGATGGAGAGTTTGCATCCAGGCACACGCAGCCAGGAAGAAGTAGTGGAGCAGGGCAGCCACCAGGCCACAGCTAGACTGGAGGAGAGATGGAGGGATGGAGATAGAAAAGGAGAGATGGAGGGGTGTATTGATAATGATACAACCGTGTATCCATCCTATCCTCCTGCATACAGTATAAATGCAAAAGTGGAGCAAGGCAGCTACCAGATCATAGCCAGGCTAGAGGAGAGATGGTGGGATAGAGATAGAGAAGGAGAGAGAGAGATGGAGGCATGGGGATGGGAGGGAGAGGAGCGGGGTGGAGAAAGAGGAGGGTGTGCATTGTTAATGACACAATGTATCCATCATATCCTCATGCATGAGAGAGAGAGAGAGAGAGAGAGAGAGAGAGAGAGAGAGAGAGAGAGAGAGAGCGGAGAGACAGAGAGAGAGAGAGAGAGAGAAAGGGAGAGAGAGAGAGAGAGACGGAGAGAGAGAGAGAGAGAGAGAGAGAGAGAGAGAGAGAGAGAGAGAAGGGAAAAGTAATTAAAGATTTAAAATCACTATTCATGTCCATTCCAGCTCTCTTACAGTCAGCCAAGCCATTGTATGTTTAGAATCTGAACAAAATGATTCTCAGCCTTTTTTGAACAAACGCACCCTTGACTTCGTCATAGGCCTGCCAAATCCCCCCCAAAATAAAATAGACTAATACCGACCAGTGGCAACTGAGCAATCCCTCTCTTAGCTGTCTTGCTCTCAAGCCCCCAAGTGGGTGGAGAGCGGGGGGAGCAGGCAGAGAGGAAGAGAGAGAGAGAGAGAGAGAGAGAGTAGGCGGAGGGAAGAGAAAGAGTCTGTGTTGTTTGCATATTTTGTTTTTGATGTTGATGCCAATTAAGCTTTTGAACTGAGCGTGAGAGGGAGACGGATGAGGACTTCAGAGACAATATTAGATCAACAACAGACATAGGGGAGACTAGTTCATAATGGATAGCAAACAACAGACAAGGAGAGGCATGGGAAGGGAAGAGAAGAGAAGAGAAGAGAAGAGAAGAGAAGAGAAGAGAAGAGAAAGAGAAGAGAAGAGAGCGGAAGAAAAGAGAAGAGAAGAGACCCCAGAAGAGAGGAGAAGAAAGAGAAGAGAAGAGAAAAAGAGAGGAAAAGAAGGGAAAAGGCAAAAAAGAAGAGAAGAAGAGGAGAAGAGGAGTAGAGAAGAGCCCCCCACCCAAGAACGAGAGGAGGGAGGAGAACGGAGGCACCAAACCAAAAAGGAGAAGGAAGGAGATTAGGAAGGAGAAGAGAGAAGAAGAGAAGAGAAGAGAAGAGAAGAGAAGAGAAGAGAAGAGAACAATATTAGATCAACAACAGACATGGTCATCACAAAAAACAAACAGACAAGACTAGGAGACGCATGGGAAAGAAAAGAAAAGGAAAGAACAGAAAATCACAGAGAAGAAAAGAAAGGAAAAAGAAGAAAAAGAAAAAAAATGTGACAGTAAGGTGGAAAGCATGAGTTGTGTGGAAGAGGAATGATATACGAGGGGAAAGAAGTAAGAGAGTGATGAAAAGAGAGAGGAATGAAGAAAGATGGCTTTGAAAAAAGAGAGAAATGGAAAGAAAGTATGTATGGCAGTTTTAGTGCTATATTCAAATATCATAGAGGCCCACTCAATAACATGTGATCAAAGTCATCCAAGACCACTGATTGAGGAAGATCCCTCTGGTGGATCCAAACGTTGCTTTTTGTTAAATATAATAATGCATTTATTTATCTAGGTTTGCGTATAGTGGAGTCATTTTACTAATCGTCAGAGGGAAATTAAGGTGTCAAGTAGATTACACAAATACGCATAATGCCCATGAACATGTTCAAAAAGGCAGCTGTCCTTCCAGTGAGCAAACTGGACATCGAGTCAAAGTGTGATTTGAAACGAAAAATTCGCTTTATTTCCTCCCTTGGCAGTTCACTGCAATTGTGGGCATAATGGGGATATTTGAGGGCAACATCAGATGCTGACTTGGTGCTGCCTTATACCCAAATTGCTGCGCCACCTCCCTCTCAACAGGGTTCCCTGAAAACAAACATGGTTACCACCCAAGCTTCTACCATATAATACTCTTTATTCTGACACTTATGTACGTAGATATTGATAATCAAAAGGATAAATCAACATTGTAGTATCTATTTATAGTCTATTTTACGATTCTGCCATCTGGCGGTCATTCACAGCTCAAATAGCATGCATAAGCTAAGCGCTAACATGATGAACGTAACTCCCGCCAATAGAATCGCCTTAACATCAAATGCGCAGGGCAGCGCACTCGTTAGTACCGTTCGTAACGGCCACCTCATCAGCTAACTTCACCTATCAGATCGACCTGTTTATGTAGGAGGGGAGTCATCGAGTCACTGCCTTCCGTTCCAAACGCACCCACAGTATACACAACAGACAAACACATGTCAAGGTCAAGGGGAAAAAACAACTACACTATACCCCGTGTGCAGGCCAATCTCTCACCCTATCGACTACCATTGTCTGGCATTTGTGGATATGCGCACCCAAACAATTTCTCTTCCAATACCTCAATAAAAATGAAATGGTTTCTCCAGTTGTCAAGCATTAGTATAGGAAGAGTCAGTGGCCAATTTTATGAAGAGTTGCATTACATTTCACTGCACTTAGCTGACGCTTTTACCCACAGAGACTCACAGTTTTTAGAGGGTATCGGTTACAGTCCCTTGAGCAATGTGCACTGAACACTTAGGTGTCCCCTATTTTTCGCACAGACATGGCAAACCTAGATTCAAGCCTCCAGCGTCCTCATGTACAAAGACCTCTGTAGATTTCCTACTGAATCTTTACGTGGAAATCTGAAAAAGATACATTTGCACCTAAAATTTCAAATGTATCAGTCCAAGCATAAACAGTTCATGCTAACTTGTGTGGTATGTCCGATTTCACATCAAATTTAGTACACATGCATTTTTTAATGTGAAGCCTGTATTGGTACATCTGAAAATTACAGTGAAAAGTTACTTACAGGTGTATTTTG
>NW_026945175.1:57500-70000 GCF_034702125.1 Engraulis encrasicolus | reverse complement strand
GAGAGAAAGAGAGAGAGAGAGAGATTAATCGTTTTGCTGCCCAAAGATGTTCTAGCTCTTCCACAGCCTAGTAGTAGCTTGATCCTGTTGTTCATTGTAAGTAGTTTTAGGTATATTATATTTACCTCCGCCAAGGAGGAAATGCTTTTGGTCGCGTTGATTTGTCCGTCTGTCTGTCTGTTTGTTTGTTTGTCAGCAGCATAACTCAAAAACTAATCAACGGATTTGGACGAAACTTTGTGGAGTTGTCGATAAAGACCCAAGGAACAAGTGATTAAATGCTGGTGGTGATCCGGATCACGAACCGGAACCAGGACTTTTTGAAAGATTCTGTCAGCAGAATAACTCAAAAACTAATCAACTGATTTGGATGAAACTGTGTGGAGTTGTTAGTAATGACCCACGAAACAAGTGACTAAATTCTGGTGGTGATCCAGATCACGAACCAGAACCAGGACTTTTAAAAAGATTCTTCACCATTGCTGGCCTATATATCTAGACGCCCCTAGTGACCAGAAATTCAATTGCAGGCACTGCACAAAAAGAAGGCAGAAAGACTTAAGGTGGTCAAGCAGGTTCCTTGGCGGAGGTCTGCACTCTCTGAGTGCTTCTAGTTCTATATGTCATTAAAATCACAAATCCAGCAGTTCCTGCCTTTTTGCTTGGTAGGACAGTGCGTGAATCAGAGGGAATTTGTCTCAAGAGACCTATAGATGCAGCGCAGTATATAGACGGCTGGACACTAACCTTGGCATTTGGGGTCATCTGCGGTAAATTTCGGTCCTTTAAGGGACTGGTATCCCTCCTCACACTCACAGTAGTAGCTGCCTTTTGTATTGAGGCACTGGGCATGTTCTCCACAGAGGGAGGGATACACAGGCACGGTGTCACATTCGTTGTCATCTAAAATGACAATGATAAAATTATTTATGAATTACATTAGGTTACATGATAACAATGATCATAATAATGGATATTACAAATATTCTTACATGCATGCTGTGTGCATATTAGATTATTTATTGTACATAGTACTTGTGTGTTAGCATATTGTGGATTACACTTTTTATTAAGTAAGAGTGATGCATGTTGAACAAAAGGCCGTTCACATCAACGTAATGACAATAATTTACAACAAATAAGTTATGAATTTACGTTACAGTTAACGTAAAAACTTGCTCACCCATGCCAAGCAGGCTATATCATTGGCCAGTGTGAACAGAAATACAGTGATAGCTACCTCAACCTTCACCCTTGTAGATGTGAATAACCCTTTAGTATTAATAATAGTATTAGTACAGTGTTAGTATTGCCGTTAGTATTAGTATTATTAGTATTATTAGAATATTAGTAAGCGTCTTACCACGGCATTCTCCGTCTTCAACGTAAAATCCCTCATTGCATTCCTTAGAGCCATGCAACACTGTAGCGCCCAGATGCAGGTTTAACACACACACACACACACACACACACACACACACACACACACACACACACACACACACACACACACACACACACACACACACACACACACACACACACACACACACACACAATCCAATTGACCATCCAGCCCCAGTAGACATCGCCGCAAGCCTCCCTAAAGCAACCCAATCCCACCCATCTTCACGTAGCCACTGGCAGTATTGTTACGCAGTATATTCAGTGACATATTTATAGGCAACAATTGTTAAAAGGTCAAAGGCTTTTTAGTGCATGGTCCATACAGTAAGAGCAAACCAATAATGTAATAACTTCTTACATTACTGGAAAAATGTTAATTCATTATAAATTGGCTCACACGTTTTACTACACAATTATTTTATCAGATTTATTACAACTATAGCAACTGGATCAGCATGTCAGTTGAATAAAATGTAACAGAAACACCATTTACTGCAGGAAGAGGGTATTTTTTATTCAGACTAAATACATGAATTCATGATCTTCTGTGAGATATTGAACAAGGCAACCCTACTTATATAACCTTTATTTAGCCATGATTGTCCCATTGAGACTGAGCGTCTGTTCTGCAAGACAACACCGGTCAAAATGGCTGCCAAATACGTAGTTCCACTCGTTGAAAGTCAAATGTGTGCTCAGAAATGTATTCTGGTGGGTGCTCTCTGGTTCAAGTTAATTGTTTGAGCAAAGTTAGTTGAAAAGAAAAACTGTTCTTTACCAAGGCACTCCAGAAAATGTAGTTAAACATCATTATTATAATGACATGTTCACTTTATTATAATGGCATGTTCTTCAGAAGGTCCGATCACTGCTATGCTTGAAGATAAGTTTTTCTTTTCAATTAACTTTGGATATAGTTCCAGTCCAATTTACCAACCCTTTTTGAACCGGGGGGGAGCAGTGGCCTAACCGCACAAATTGACCAAGCGCGACATGAGCGAGGCGAGCAACGGAAGTAATTGACTTTGTATTGAGTTGCGCGACAAAAGCAATTCTGGAGACTAGAGGCGATTCGCGCGATGAGAGCGACAGTTTGAAGTTGAAATCCTTTCAACTTTCTATGACACGGTTCGGCGACCAGCCGCAACAGCCAATGACTGTATAGAGGTCAGTGACCACAGCCAATGGGAATGTTTGAATGCTTTGCCTTCTGCCTGTACGGACATACTCTAGTCTCTTCAATCGCTCATATCGCTTGCTGCTGCACAGAAGCGATCATCTGTCGCTTGAATCGCATCGCGCCTGGTCTATTCATGCGGTAAGGGTTAGGGAGGCGGTCTTAAGATAAGAGGGTTGCAGGTTCAAATCCCACCCTTACCTCTCCCTAAACTTTCGTCCAAGTGCCCTTGATAAGCAAGACACCCAGCCCCACATTGTTGAAAGGACTGTAACCAACTGCAACCTTGTATGACCATAATTCTAATTCATTTTGGATAAAAGTGCCATCTAAGCATAATTAACCAGCCCCTCACCTTCACAGTAGCCCGTGACGGTGCTCATCTTGAACCCTTCAACACAGCTGCAGGTGTAGCTACCGTTAATGTTTGTGCAGGTGCTGTTTGGACCACAAATAGCGGCCTTCTCCTTACACTCATCCACGTCTGCAGTAGAATACACACAGTTGCACACAAGAGCACACCAAGGCGATCACACACAGGAGGAGTATAAGCATTGAGCATAATGTATTAGCATTGGAAGGCAAAGGAAGGAATTATTAATATAGCAAAGTGTGATGCTGTAGAGCAAAGCGTGATGCCAATTTTGGCAGTGTTAACAATGTTTTTGGTTTTGGTTTTTGTCTTCGGTGTACACTGTAACTTGCTTAAATCTGAAATATTTTCGTTTTAAAGCGAAAGCAAAACAACACATATTTTATGGGGAAATGGAACACATGTTTTATAATCAGGCCATTGTAAACTATCTCAATTGTGGTGCTATGGTGCGCTGACATGAGCACAGGGTCATTGACAAAAAACACATTGTTGTTCCACGTTGAAAAACTACTGAATGAATCAGTATTAAAAGGCCATTACAGTGTTGCATTTCAAACAAAGTATTAATCCAACAGTTAGATAGTAGGGCCAACTTAACGGGTGTTAACGTCAACCTCTAAGAAACAAAATAATACTGAAAATACTGTGTATCCTAACCTTCACAAGTTCCGTTGCTGGTGTTGCCTTGGTTACGGAACCCTGATGGACAGGTACAGGTATAGCTGCCAGGTGTGTTTGAGCAGGTGCCATTTGGATGGCCACACACAGGATCGATGCACTCATCCACATCTGTGCCAACACACACACACACACACACACACACACACACACACACACACACACACACACACACACACACACACACACACACACACACACACACACACACACACACACACACACACACACACACACACACACACACACAAAATCAAAGGTAAGCAATGTTAACCATCAGATATCTGAAATTAAATTATAGAATGATCATGATTAGTCTCAGGACACTAAATACCGAACGAAAAAACAGGTAGGGCTAATAGTGCACCTGAACCACATCCTCACCTTCACAAGGTGTTGTTGTGTTGCTGATGTCATGGTTACGAAACCCTGTTGGACAGGTACAGGTGTAGCTACCAGGTGTGTTTGTGCAGGTGCCATTTGAACCACACACAAGAGGACTCTCCACACACTCATCCACATCTGTAATTAACACACACAAACACACATACGTACATATGTAATGGTTATTTAAAAGGACATAAGGAAAACCCGACATGCATGCCCAAAATATAAGCTTATTGTCACAAACATGGTAATGGGTAGGCCTATGTCGAAATCTGTTACTTTCAGACCATCAGCAATGTTGTTATGTATTTTGCAGCAAATAGTGAATAGGATTGACAGCAACCCCTTCTGCTTGAAGGGACTTCTGTGGACAGATTTGCACCAGATCCTCCATTCTAATGTAACCAAGGTCTTCCTGCGCTGCGACACTCAACTCATGAGCTTTTAACTATTAGCATCTAGGAGGCATGAGACACAAGACTTTGGGGGATTTTTGGCGTTCTGCCACCAAACTCTGCTCATCCATTACACTAATAACACTCCTGTGAATGAACTGATTACATTTTTCAGGGTTGCGAGGAAATCATTATGTCAGTCAAGGGCAACAGCATAGGCCTAGCTTCGCGTATGTCATTTTACCATTGCAGTCCTCATCTCCTCGATCATCTTTCCGATATCCATCACGGCACACACACTTGAAGGATCCTACTGTGTTCTTGCACTTCTTGTCAGGACCACAAACCTTCAACCGACACTCATTAATATCTGCAGAGGTGAGAGATAGAGATCGAGAGAGAGAGAGAGAGAGAGAGAGAGAGAGAGAGAGAGAGAGAGAGAGAGAGAGAGAGAGAGAGAGAGAGAGAGATTATATGTTTTTTGTCCATGTGTGAGAGAAGTACAAGATAAATATCATGGATAAGAGTTAAATCACACATAAGAGATACATATCATGGCTTGAGAATCACCTTTGCATCCAGAGTCCTCTGCTGTAAAATTCTCCTTGGAAGAGGAGAATCCTTCCAGACAGGAGCAATAGTAACTTCCATGTGTGTTGTGGCAATAGCCATGTTCTCCACAGATACTAGGCTCGGAAACACATTCATTTTCATCTAAAAAAAATGTATCAATGTATCATCAATTCAGAATGAGATTTTTTTATAGTAAATAATAAATGATTAATGAATTGAAAAAAGGAATACAAATACACTTAAAATACCAATGTTGATTGACCAATATGAACTCCATTTCAGATCATCAAAAATAGTGTTAATTTTACTCTTTGGCCAGTGTAACATTTGCAGATTTAATTTTACACAATACTACAGTTCCCTGCTACAGCCCCCCTGGTAGACCTCCCAACTGCCTGTATAGGTTGGGTTAGGTCACAGAGCACTTGAGGGGCTTGACCATGCAGGCATTTATATATCAGGTTGATATTTGACAAAGCAATATAATTATCAAAGCTCATCATGTTCAGATCCCGCTGAACATCGCAGTGATGAGCTCTAATTGGCCTTTTAGCTAGAATTTTTAAAGCACGATTGTACAGTCTCTCCAGTGGTCTTGGAGAAACAAGCATAAAGCTTTAAACGGAAACAATAAAGAATTTAAAAAAACTTCAATTAACATGGTTGCATATACACACCCTTAGTTGCAGTAGGCTACCTTTGGCTTCTCTGGGCCATTCCAAAACCTCAATATTATTATGGTGAAGCCATTCTTTTGTATATTCAGGCGTGTGCTTAGAGAAATTGTCGTTCGGAAAGATTAGTTCCTCTGCATCTTCACCTTTCTACCAGGGGGCCGAAGATTTTGTGCCACTACCACGGCCCCTGTGGAAATGTTCATAATTCCCTCCTCCCTAATGATGGCCCCAGTTACAGCTGAAGAAAAACAATTCTGCCACCACCATACTTCACATTAGGTATGGTGTCTGTCAGGACAAAAACAAAGCGTTACTCTGGATCATTCATCCCTACAACCATTAGATTATTAAACAAGGTTGTAGGGATAGAGTTCACTACTGGCCATTTAATTTACTGAGGGCTGCTCATCACTGACAGGACATTGTGTTTGAATGTATGTGTTAAAATGGGTATGTCTTCTGTTTTCTTATTTATTTATTGTTTTTTGTTTCATTTAGGTTTTGTATTTCATTTTCTAATCTTTTTATTTATACTATTTATTCATTGACTGATGGAGACCGGGACCGCAAAATGAATTGCCCTTCTGATGGGACTAATAAAGTTATCTGAATCTGAATCTGAATCTGAATCTGAATCTGAAGTTTTCAAATGAGCCTGGTACATCCAGGGACAGAGGAATTTCAGATTTACTCAACAATACGTCTTTGTCCCATGTATTTTCCTGTACATAGTGTACAGTACAGTACAGTACAGTACAGTACAGTACAGTACAGTACAGTACAGTACTGTAACATCTCTGTAATACTACCCAAAAGGCATATCCAACCATGGCAGATGACTGTATAACACCTCAAGGGAAATGCTTTCATATTTGACCATGATAAGGCTTCTAGCTCAAAAGGTTATTGTACGACCTGGGGGGTGTATTTTGACCAACTAAAAAAATTAACACTAAAAGACACTTGACAAACGCATGTGTATATCCACACATAATTGTCTTGGGAAAGGTCATATATAGCTGTAACAACTTCCCCTTTGACAAACAGCTTCAGTAGACCAGTGAATAAGTCCTAAATGTGTTTCCATATGTAGCAGCTAAACTGCTGAAATGACCTAGGAGGTCTTCATGACAGCATTTCAGAAAAAAAGTGTTCTAAAAATGTTCTAACCCCTGTAAGTCCTTGGCAGTACATCACAAAATCTTCCTGTCACTTCCTGTGGATTCTTCAGAGTCTCTACTTTCAAATGGTACCAGCCACTTCCTGGTAGGTCAAGGTCCGTGTACTTTTTCCTTCATTCATTTTTCTTTTTTGGAATGAAAAATGAAAATAAAAAAGGGTGAAACTGCTTGTTTTGTTCCAAGCAATGCAAGCAAAAATGGCTGTATTTGGTTTTCAGCATGTGTTGCCTCATATGAAAATAGTATTTGAAAAATTGACAATTGAGATTATTATTAATATTATTTAGATTATTGATGCCTATCCTTCCCACTTGATTGCATTTGCATGCCCTAATAACAGAAGTGTGCATTTGCGGTTCATGCATCACGCATAAACCTTCAAACATTTCCCCTTCCTCAACCAAGATTTGTAGATGTTGTTATTTGTTCAGACATGTTTTAACATTTTTTGAAAATATATGTAAGCAGTGAGGGGCAGCTGCACAACGGGGACATTGACGGGAACGTTGGCAGCCCTGATGATCAGCAACCTTCACCATTTTCATCTCTGGCCTGTAGATGTAGTCAAACTGGAAGCACCCAGATGCCACTAGTGCCCCAATTACACCATAGTGAAACATGTGTTAAGCATGCATAGCCTACATAAACGGTGGTGTTTTTTTTGAGCACTCGGCAAAAGCGTGCGCGTCAGCTCTCCAAACTCGCGCTCAAGCGCTTCCCACTTGAGAGCGAAAGAATATGCCCACTAAACTTTGTTGTATGCTATTCTTGGCGTCCGAGAGATAAATGTTTCAACTGCAAGATTTCTAATAAGAAAATGATGGCAAAATAATAATGCAGGACAAAGGTATCTAGGTACAATAGCCTAACCATGCCTGTCGCATTCACCACTGATTTGGACTATTTGTTCCCTAAGGTGTGTATCCTGCGTGTAGAAATGTAGCCTACAACAAGCTATGAAGGCTATTGATGTAAGTAACCTTAAGGTTGATCAAATTTTGTCCATAATGTTGCTCATCATTCATTAAGACGGTCGTTCTGCATGCTTGAGGCTGGCCTGGCCATATCGTGCCACGCATAGGCCTTCTACGCCTGCTATGCACATGCCAAGGATGTGTTTTTTTTCCATTCCTCTACTTTTCTGTCATTTAGGCTACCCTGGCTGTGTCTGAAAAGCGTTTGGTTATGCTCATGGTCGTTGCTAGGTATCTACCTTCGCTGGTGCGAATCAAACGGTAGGCCTATATCCTTCCGGGTAAAAGCGCCAGTCAAATTAATTTCAATAAATTAATAATCAAACATTGTTAATTGGAAATCGATCAAAATGTTGTTAAATGTTCTAATACTATTTTGATATGAAACAACACGTGCTGAAAACCAAATACAGTCATTTCTGCTTGCACTGCTTTGAACAAAACAAGAAGTTGGACCCTTTTTTGAATTTCATCATTCATTCCAAAATAGAATAATGAATGAACGAAAAAGTACACGGACCGGTCAAAGTATGCAGACACACGGACCCATTTAAGTAGTTGTTGTACAAAACCTTAAAAAAACTCAAAAATAGTCCTGAAGCTATGATGACTACGATGACAACCACCCAAATAAAGACATAATGGCTGATAAACAAAGGCGTAGGTCAGAGGGCTTCGGCGTTCTGTTTTGTAGTGCGAAGGTGCTCTTTGGTTAGACGTAACTTAGAGATGTATGATGAAATCCAAGGCACTCTTCGTCTTCATTAAAAAGCTTTTAATTAAATGTAGCTAGTTCATACTTGAACATTAAAATTTGCCAACATGTTTCAGCCAAACATTGGCCTTCATCAGGGCTTTAAAAGAGTTCAAACTTCCCCCCACTTCCCTTTATGCTTTTTGCGTCATGCTTGGGTGCGCGTCTCCAGTCCATGCGCGCCGGTAACGTGCGCGCCAACGGGTCTCCAAAACGTGCTTGCGCATGTACCCAAAACAAACATGGTGGATGTCATTCTGCCCTTACAGCAGTATTACAGAGAACAATTTCAGCATCACTATATTACCAGAGCATTCACCATTAACATTAAATATACAGCTCAAAGAAATGCCACCATATCTTTACAGTCATTCAAACCAGGGTACGTCATGGCATTTAGATTGTGTATCCACCGGCTTTGAGTAATTTCTGTCTATCCCCTCTTCTTGTGCTCAAAGGGACATGATCAATGCCAATAGCCGTGAATGTAACAGGGGCATTGGCATGTGTCTCATTAAAGTGTTTGACCATGGCATAATCACAATTTCCATTCTTTCCAGCATATTTATGTTCGGCCAAACGGTCTTTAAGGCGTCTTTTTGTGCGCCCGACATAAAAAGCTTCGCAAAGCGTGCATCGCAACAGGTAAATGACATGGGTGGTTTGGCAGTTTATAAAATGTCTGATTGTAAAATCCCGATGTGTGTTTGGGTGTCTAAAACTTTTGCATTTCACCACAATGTCGCATATTTTGCAATGCCCGCATTTGAAAGTGCCGTTGGGCTTTTGGGGGATCCACGTCTCTGGTCTCTAGGGGATAGGTGACTCCGTACCACCTTATCGCCTATGGTCGGCGCTCTTTTGAAAGAAAAAATAGGGGGTTCTTTAAAAATGTCCCTTAAGGTGTCGTCACATTGTAAAAGTGTCCAGTTGTTAGAAATGACTTTGCGGATGTCATGTGCTTCTGTACTATACCGCGTTGAAAAAAACATTCGGTTGTTGTCATTGCATTTCTCTTTCCTCTTTAATAAAACGCTGCGCTCTTGCGCTTGGGCTTTTGTGAGGGCCGTGTTAAGGACTTTCGGTGCATATCCTCTTTGTTTGAAGCGATCCAGCATCTCCCTGCTCTTATTTTCAAAATCATCTTCTTTGTCACATATCCTACGTAACCTCTGGAACTGTCCATAGGGAATGTTCTTGATAAGATGAGGAGGGTGAAAACGCTTTGCGTGTAACAGTGTGTTTTTGTGTATGTCTTTGCGATAGATAGAAGTATGAAGGAGCCCATTTGTGTCTTTCGTGATTTCTTGGTCTAAGAAGTTGATTTTTGTTTTGCTGTATTCCAGTGATAGTTTCACATTCGCATTGGTGCTGTTGAGATAACTGTGAAAGCTTATCAACTCCTCTTCGCTGCCATTCCATATCATGATGACGTCATCAATATACCTAGACCACCAGGCGACCGCCTCCTTATAGGTATTGCTTTGTCCAAACACATAGACCTCCTCCTACATACCCATGAATAAGCCGGCATATGATGGGCTGAAACATGCACCCATAGCACAGCCTTTGATTTGTTTAAAAAGTTTGTCTTGGAATAAAAAAATATTGTTGTTCAATGTCCATTCTGTTAGACCCAATAAAAAGTTAGTAGGTGGATTATGTGGGTGGGGCCTGGTATTGAGAAAGTGTTCAAGCGCCGCTAAGCCTTCTTGGTGGTCAATGTTAGTATAAAGGGCTTCAACATCCATAGTGACTAAGAAAGCATCAGGACCGATAGTCAAGTCCTTGATTTTGCATAAAACATCAGTTGTATCCTGTATAAAGGCTGGCAATGTTGGAAGCAGAGGCTTAATAAAAAAATCAACATACTTGGATATGGGTTCCAGGAGACTTTCATTACCGGAGATAACTGGTCTCCCAGGGGGGTTGGTTACGTTTTTGTGTACTTTGGGTAAGAGGCCATCCGTGGGTAAGGATTGTACAGGAAATCGAATTCTTGAGGTGAGATTAGGTCCTCCTCCCTCGCTTTCTGTAATTTCTCATGAAGTTCCTTTGTAAGTGTTTCCATTGGGCTTGTTTTCAGTGGTCGGTAGAACATCTCGTCATCCAGCTGGCGTTGCGCTTCTTTAACATACTGTTCATACCCCCATACCACAACAGCGCCCCCTTTGTCCGCTTTTTTAATTACAATGTCTTTATTGTCAGCCAATTCCTTAAGTGCGTCTCTTTCATCTTTGGTCAAGTTTCGTGTGCGCTGAGAGTTTTTCTTAGTAAGCACCTGTTCAATCTCATAATTAACTTTTCTCTCGAAAGTATTCAAGGTACAATAGGACAGAACGTTGATTTGGGCTTAAATGGTGTGTTACAATAATAAGAATAGAATAATCAATAATTCGATTTCCTGTACAATCCTTACCCACGGATGGCCTCTTTCTATCTTTTACCCAAAGTACACAAAAACGTAACCGACCCCCCTGGGAGACCAGTTATCTCCGGTAATGAAAGTCTCCTGGAACCCATATCCAAGTATGTTGATTTTTTTATTAAGCCTCTGCTTCCAACATTGCCAGCCTTTATACAGGATACAACTGATGTTTTATGCAAAATCAAGGACTTGACTATCGGTCCTGATGCTTTCTTAGTCACTATGGATGTTGAAGCCCTTTATACTAACATTGACCACCAAGAAGGCTTAGCGGCGCTTGAACACTTTCTCAATACCAGGCCCCACCCACATAATCCACCTACTAACTTTTTATTGGGTCTAACAGAATGGACATTGAACAACAATATTTTTTTATTCCAAGACAAACTTTTTAAACAAATCAAAGGCTGTGCTATGGGTGCATGTTTCAGCCCATCATATGCCGGCTTATTCATGGGTATGTGGGAGGAGGTCTATGTGTTTGGACAAAGCAATACCTATAAGGAGGCGGTCGCCTGGTGGTCTAGGTATATTGATGACGTCATCATGATATGGAATGGCAGCGAAGAGGAGTTGATAAGCTTTCACAGTTATCTCAACAGCACCAATGCGAATGTGAAACTATCACTGGAATACAGCAAAACAAAAATCAACTTCTTAGACCAAGAAATCACGAAAGACACAAATGGGCTCCTTCATACTTCTATCTATCGCAAAGACATACACAAAAACACACTGTTACACGCAAAGCGTTTTCACCCTCCTCATCTTATCAAGAACATTCCCTATGGACAGTTCCAGAGGTTACGTAGGATATGTGACAAAGAAGATGATTTTGAAAATAAGAGCAGGGAGATGCTGGATCGCTTCAAACAAAGAGGATATGCACCGAAAGTCCTTAACACGGCCCTCACAAAAGCCCAAGCGCAAGAGCGCAGCGTTTTATTAAAGAGGAAAGAGAAATGCAATGACAACAACCGAATGTTTTTTTCAACGCGGTATAGTACAGAAGCACATGACATCCGCAAAGTCATTTCTAACAACTGGACACTTTTACAATGTGACGACACCTTAAGGGACATTTTTAAAGAACCCCCTATTTTTTCTTTCAAAAGAGCGCCGACCATAGGCGATAAGGTGGTACGGAGTCACCTATCCCCTAGAGACCAGAGACCAGAGACGTGGATCCCCCAAAAGCCCAACGGCACTTTCAAATGCGGGCATTGCAAAATATGCGACATTGTGGTGAAATGCAAAAGTTTTAGACACCCAAACACACATCGGGATTTTACAATCAGACAGTTTATAAACTGCCAAACCACCCATGTCATTTACCTGTTGCGATGCACGCTTTGTGAAGCTTTTTATGTCGGGCGCACAAAAAGACGCCTTAAAGACCGTTTGGCCGAACATAAATATGCTGGAAAGAATGGAAATTGTGATTATGCCATGGTCAAACACTTTAATGAGACACATGCCAATGCCCCTGTTAC
>NW_026945175.1:10000-45000 GCF_034702125.1 Engraulis encrasicolus | reverse complement strand
CAAACACACACACATGCACGCATGCACGTACGCACGCACGCACGCACGCACACACACATGTGGCAGTTTAGGCCATGCACATAAAATGTGTGTGCGTGGCTTACAGATATGTGGACTCTCTAAACAACAAGCAAAAAGATCGGGAGCCTCTTCATCTGGAGACGGAGGTGCCACATGTATCCTTAAGACACTTAAGACAACTCCTATAAAATTTGGCTTGTGCTATGATAAATGTCTATCTGTCAATCCAAATAAAGAAGTAAACTGTGTGTGTGTGTGCATGTGTGTGTGTGTTAGGGGGCACATGACCTGGTGAGGATGTTCTGTGGTGTGACTTTCACAGTTACACTTTGTTCTGCTTAATGCGATTGCGCCCCAGACTCTCTGTCTCGCCTGCTCAGAGAGCATGTCAGCTCAATGTGTGTGTGTGTGTGTGTGTGTGCGTGCGCGCGCGTGTGTGTGTGTGTGTGTGTGTGTGTGTGTGTGTGTGTGTGTGTGTGTGTGTGTGTGTGTGTGTGTGTGTGTGTGTGTGTGTGTGCATTTGCTGTGTTTCCATGAGTGAGTTTCATCATGTGTACATGATGTGTACATTTACGTACAGTATATGCCTTCGTGTGAGCATGCATGCACTCACACCACATACAACTTTTCTTTGCCCTATTCACTTGGCTACCACCACACATGCTCAACATCATCTAAAATAGGCCTACATTTGTTTTTTTTTTTACATTTTGATCTCATCAGACCACACAACATGGATCCATATTCTTACTCTGTCTGTCTCTGGTGAGAACAAGATAAACAACATATTTGCAAGATGGTCTCAGACAAAAGTGTTGCACTTGCACTACGTTTACTTCTGACACCTCTATGTCCAACATTATCTTCCTACTGTTCCTCTCTATTCATGTGTCTGTTTGCATGTCTCCCTATCTGTACCACTGTGCGTCTTTATAGATGGGTGTTAAGGGTGATTTATGCCTCGAGACCAGTGACGTGCGGTCAACTTTATGGCTGGTTAGGCAGTGACTTTTCCAATATCAGATTTTCAAATATATATCAATATTTGCCAAATACCTATAAGTTTCATATGTCGCTTTCTGAACATAAGGTAGGCCTACATATTAAAACATACTGCATTTAGAGAAAATGCTATTAGATATCTCTCTCTCTCACTCACACACTCACACACACACACACACACACACACACACACACACACACACACACACACACACACACACACACACACACACACACACACACACAGGATTCAGTGGTCCAGACTCGGCGTTGGCGCAGGGGGCGTGGGTAAACAACTGTGGGGCAGTGCCATTTAACAAGTTTGAGTCATATAACTGGCGGCAGAGTCACGTTTAGTTCTACCTAGGCTACCTACTGCACAGGCTGCGCTACTAGGCCTGCTAGGCCTACTCCTCCTCCCTACACCAATATGTCTGTTAGAAAGGTGGACACCACATTCAGATCAGACGGGATATGTGTCCAGGATTATACTGTATTTTTATAGGCCGTCAAGATACAAGGTCATTCTCAGTGTTTTCTGGTCTTTGAAAGAGGGGATGCTGATAACCCCAAGCCACACGAGCATTTTGGACAAAAATGCTCTTATGGTGAATTTTGAGGTCTGCTTATCAGCGTTCCTTTCACTCCACCACTCGAAAATACAGATCCGATGCTTGCGTTGTAATAGGCTACCGCTTACACAGCAGACAATTCACATTATGCATTCAACAACAGAATATCACCCCACCGGGATGATCCTTCTGGTAGCCTGTGAAATAGATAATGAAGCCAGACGTGGCCGTGATCATGGACAGCTACCACCTCCGGTAGAAAAGACTAGAGTAGACAGAAAATAGGCACGACATGGTGCGTCATTTGAGGACACTCCTCCTGAGAACCGTCAACTATCCCACTCATCCACATCATACCACTGCGGACCCAAACTCAACCTAAATAGGCTAAACAATAGACAATGACGCTGAAATATTCCACAGTCGTTCATCTCGAGGATGGACATTTCAAAGAATGTCAGACGAGCCGAACCTCAAAGCGTGTATTATACAGCGTTTGATTATTATCATTTTAAACTGCTTCCTTAGGATAGCAAGCAACGTTATCACTTGGGCATACTGGGACTGGCAAAGTGAACACACAGCCGCAAACCAAACCAAAATCCAGGAACCCACAACCCCTAGTTCGTTCTGTTGCCAAAATCACTCGTGATGAATTATTCTTTGAGACATGTAGCCATTGCTATGTCATTCAAAACATTCTCACTAGTTGCAGGTTAAGATTACGCCTGAAATGCATATGTGAAACATAGCTACTGTAAAACCAATGCAACCGAACTATTTTTCAAACAACTCTTCCTTCATCTTGACAAAATCAAATAAAACTTAGACCCAAGTCAACGCCACGGCGGGCAAATGTAATAATCAAATTTCCTTACCTTGAAATGCTGTCTTGATTACAGGGCTTCTCGCAATAATATTCTCACTGCTAACGTTGTTTTGCTTGTTGCCCCCCACTCCACATAGCCAGTCTTTTCGGTTGTACCACTCATTGTGAAATAATCAAATAATATTCTGTCCAATCTCCTGAATCAATTTCCTCAGCTCTGGTGTCTTTATCACGTCTTGTTCCCCTTGGAAATCCAACTTTGAGAATGATCTTAGTTTCGTTATGAAATCCACTTCGATGGTAGCAGTCAACGTGAACAAGCTAGCCAACACTAATGACTGACTGTATTGAACTTCATATAGTGGCGCTATGACGTCAATGACAAACCTAGACTCAACGGCAGAATGAGGGTGAGGCCAATGTGTTGCTCGCCGCACTACTCTATTTTTCAATGGGGTTATGCCAAAGCGCTCAGAGTAAAGAAATGATAATCACACGTAGAAAATAGTGAAAACAAATATCAGGAAAATGAGGGCACACCATGCATATTTCTATTAAGTGTATAAAAACGTTTAATACAATATTACGAATTGCATACACAGAACGAGCAAAATGGCGCATGCGCTGAAGCTTGTTACTGAGGGATTGCGCAATCTGCGGTGAGGCCAGCTCGGGAGTTGGCCCAAATTCAGTGTATTCGGAGCAGGAGGTGGGAAAATAGTGTTACTATTATTCACATTTACTGCATCTCATCATTCTCATGAAGTCTAGAAGAGACAGGTGAGGCACAGCCTCCCCTGCCGTATTGGAGTGCACGTGCCTGCTCAAAACCCAGTTCCCTGCGTCGTGATGCAGTGAGCAGATGCAGTGAGCAGCGCAGTTTCAGAGGAAACATTCCGCTTCGTGCGACCTGTCCTCGTCAAATGAGCCACTTCTTTCTTCCTAACTACCGCAGTGGCTGCCAGTGGGATCAAAAATGCATAGCGCAGCCAGAAGGAGCTATAAATGAATATTCACTGCGTTGACTCACTACGTTGAGGCTCTAAACAGACCATAACCCGCCCTTTAGTGTTGCACGCTCGCTTGTATGTGTGTGTGCGTGTGTGTGTGTGTGTGTGTGTGTGTGTGTGTGTGTGTGTGTGTGTGTGTGTGTGTGTGTGAGTGTATGTGTGTGTGTGTGTGTGTGTGTGTGTGTGTGAAGGAGATGCCACTTGTATCCTTGAAGAGGCTGTAGACCACCATAATTTTGGTATGTATGTAAAAGACACATTGTTGCTTCTTTAACATTGTTTGGGGCCCTTTAACTCTGTGTGTGTGGGTGTGTGTGTGTGTGTGTGTGTGTGTGTGTGTGTGTGTGTGTGTGTGTGTGTGTGTGTGTGTGTGTGTGTGTCTGTGTCTGTGTCTGTGTGCGTGCGTGCGTGCGTGCGTGTGTGTGTGTGTCTGCTCATGTAGGCCTATGTGAGTTCTGTCTTCATACTCGATCGTCTCTGTATAGAGGAAGTGCCCAAATGTTGTACTTGTCACTATGGTAACCCTGCTTTCAGGTTTCTAGTAATAAGGCACAAGAAAATGTTATGTAAGAATGTGTGTGTGTGTGTGTGTGTGTGTGTGTGTGTGTGTGTGTGTGTGTGTGTGTGTGTGTGTGTGTGTGTGTGTGTGTGTGTGTGTGTGTGTGTGTGTGCATGAGTGGTTTTGTTGTGACAACGACAGGTAAACATGTTGCAGCAAGCTAAAAAAAAAAGCTACAGATGCTTAAGATACTATATGTAGGCTATTGAGCACATTTAGCATCTATATCTAGTTTTTGAAGGGGCGGACGATGTGTGTGTGTGTGTGAGGGGGGGGGGTGTAGGTGGATGTCTCCACGCCTGTGGGAGTACATACAGTATGAGCGCTCACAAACATGGGCGTATGTGCGTACGGGTGTATGTGTGAGTGTGTGTGTGTGCATGAGAGAGGTTTTATTGTGGCAACCACAGGTAAGCATGTTGCAGTATATGCCGCACACACGGCCACACACACACACGGCCACACACACACGGCCACACACACACACACACACACACACACACACACACACACACACACACACAGCCACACAATCGCAAACACACACACACACACACACACACACACACACACACACACACACACACACACACACACACACACACACACACACACACACACACACACAGCCACAAACACACACGGCCACACAATCGCACATGCACACACACACACAGCCACACAGTGGCGCACACATACATGCACACGCTCTATGCACGCATGCACACATGCACACAGTTTCGCAGACCCCCCCCACGCACACACACATCCATACACACTGAATCTTCTCTCTCACAGAGTTACACATACAAGCGCACACAACATAATGATATAGGCTACACATATTCGGGTGCACATGCACACATACACACCTACACTTCAAAACAAGCTACCCAGACGCTAAACATGGTAAAGATGCATGTAGCCTATGTATGAATGTATAGATAGGGCATAGCCTACTTAGAATCCATATCCGGAGGAATCGTAGTTGGATGAGTGTGTGTGTGTGTGTGGTGTGTGCGTGCGTACATGTATGTGTGTGTGGTGCGTGCGTGCGTGTGTGTGTGTGTGTGTGTGTGTGTGTGTGTGTATATCTTTGTGGGTGCTCTTCTATCTGTTTTTACACTTCTTCTCAGTAGCAACAGAACACTTCAAAAGAACATGCAGCCACACCACACACAGCCACACACACACACGGCCACACAATCCCACACACACGTGGTCGCTCAATCGCACAGACACACAAGCACACACACCCACACAACGGCACACATAGCCGCAAACACACACAAACACACACAACGGCACACACACAGCCGCAAACACACATACACACACACACACACACACACACACACACACACACACACACACACACACACACACTCACACACACACACACACACACACACACACACACACACACACACACACAACCACACACACACAGGCTTGTGTGCGCACACGCTATATGCACTCGTGCACACATGCAAGCATGTACACATTCACACAGGTTCGCAGACCCCCCCCTCCCACACACACACAGAATCTTCTCTCTCACAATTACACACACAAGCGCACACAACATAATGACAAAGGCTACACATAATCGGGTGCGCATGCACACACGCACACACACACACACACACACACACACACACACACACACACACACACACACACACACACACACACACACACACACACACACACACACACACACACTCTCTCTTCCAAACAAGCTATGCAGACATTTGAATAACAAACACACACACATGCACACGCACATACAAAAACACACTGACACGCAAACACACACACACACGCAAACACACTTCTGGCCAAGCTACATACAGGCCAAGCTATGGCCTACAGTCGACTCATCTGCACTGTAAATTGTCCTCCAGTCAGAGTGTGCCGAGTAGACATCTCCTTGTTTACACAGCCGGTGACAAATCTCTCTCTCTCTCTCTCTCTCTCTCTCTCTCTCTCTCTCTCTCTCTCTCTCTCTCTCTCTCTCTCTCTCTCTCTCCCTATCTCTCCCTATCTCTCTCTCTCTCTCTCTCTCTCTGTCTTTCTCTAGATACCACTTGAGTCTGTGTCTCTGTATCTCTCTCTCTCTCTCTCTCTCTCTCTCTCTCTCTCTCTCTCTCTTCTGGTAACTGGTAAATGCAGGAGGGTCATCTTTGCCAGAGTAGATATCTCCGTGTTTACATGGAGATTGACAAATAGCTTTCCCCTTCCTTACTATACACCAACTCCCCCAGTATGTCACAGGAGTACACCCCCCACATTTCTGCAGATTTGCAAGTATATATTTTCAAGAGCGAACATCAAAGAAATTTCACTTTGACACTATGAACGTATGTAATGAACTAATGTCCTAACTTTACAATGAACTTATGCCGCTTTAATTTATTCTTCACTGAAAATAATAAAAAATGCAGCCATTAATGTCTCAAAATATACCTACAAAAAAGTACAGTCAATGTTATAGGATCAGTTCTGCCAATTTGTAATGCCAATTGTATTGCTCACGCTACACTTGACTTGTCAGTACCCGATGATGACCTGCATTTCTTCGGCTCAGCCTTTTACGAGATCTGAACTATTCTAATGGGGGCATATTTTGTTTAAATTTAGAAACGTCGTAACATACGCCTACTCAAATATTTTCCAAAAAAGGGAATCACTGTTTGCTAGTTGCCTGCTGATGTTGCATAACCTTTTGTATGTTATTGGGAATACAGAAATGGACCCCATCAGCTAAGCCTTCATAAGTCACGGTCTCACTACCATGCTTGAATGTAAGCATGGGAAACTTTTTGTGAAGTGCAGGAGCGCGGAGGATATCTCTCTTTTCTACATGGGAAAGTGTGTGTGTGTGTGTGTGTGTGTGTGTGTGTGTGTGTGTGTGTGTGTGTCTGGTCAGCAGCACCCAGTAACAGGTGACAGCTCTGTGGCGCCAAACAGGAAGAATAGCAATGTGCTGGCGGGGCGCAGAAACACATGTAGCGGATGGAGAGCTGGATAGGGTGTTAGACCAGGAGCCCAGGGGGGTCAGCCTAGTTGGGAAGGTTACCAATTTTTATGGGTACTATGATGTCTGGTATGGTCCCCAGATAGAGGAACAGCACGTCTGCCGGGTTCCCTCTGGTGGGTGTGGCCAGGGGGGCTGTAAAACTGGCACCCCAAAAATGGGCTAGATCAGTTGGTGAGGTTACCACTTGGAACCTGTTGTAAATTGTTCATCATAGTCCCCTGATAGAGAAATGACCACTGCCAGACATTTTTAGTGGTGGGTTACCCCCGGCAGACGCCCCCGTATGATGACACCCCCAAAAATGGGCTAGATCAGTTGGTGAGGTTACCACTTGGAACCTGTTGTAAATTGTTTGAGATGGTCCCCTGATTGAGGAATGGCCACTGCCAGACGTTTTTGATGGTGGGCGGGGCTTGCCAGACATCATTAATTGGGGGGTAAAAAATGGGCTAGATCAGCTGGTGCACAGCAAAAATGCCAGTGTTAAATTAACTCTGAGGGTGTTAAATTTAACACTGGATGAGTGTGTATATGCGTCCACTCTTTTGGGTGTTAATTTTACACTAACACTGGTGTTAATATTTTTACACTGAGATATTGTTAATTCTTAAACACTGTGGGGAGTTAAAAATTAACACTGACTAACAGATCTCTAGTGTCAGTGTTAATATTCTTACACTCAGCTGTAGTTATTTCCAACACTTTAAAGAGTTAAAAGCAACACATTTTAAGTGTTAATTTTACACCACACTAGTATATTTTTACACTTAAATATAGTAATTCCAACACTGTAGGTAGTTAAAATCTAACACCAGCTAGTGTCACTAGTACACTCCACAAGTGTCATTTTAATAAAATGTAACACTACTGCGGCTGACAATGCTACACTGACTTCCAATGCATTCAGACCAATGGGTGTATAATTTGATTACTAATAAACCCACCCAACCACCCACTAAACCCATATCAAAAATACACAAGGCAAACACTTCTTCAGAAAATGTATGTTATTAAATGGCCACCACACCACATTAACACTTAACAGTTTGCATGGATTCACATATAATTACAATATGGAACAAGATACACTTGATCATCTCGGTCATTTGAAAATTGCCTATCACAAGGTCTGTAATATACCAATTCATTTACAGAGATCACTGAGAAAAACTCATTTTTCTCCTCAATGCCAAATGCATTTAAATGCTCATCAAAAAAAACATCTGAGACTTTACAAATCAAAAGATAGGCATTTCTGTCTTTAACAATGATACTGTCAATCCTGTTGAACAAAGGCATCTCATTTTCAACTCCAGTTATCACATACATCCCAACTTGATACTCTGTGCCATAGTTTTTGACCCAGGAAGTGGTGGAAACTGATGACTCGTCAAACACTTCATTCAGCACCTCTCCACCCTCTATACTGCTGACCGGGACTTCTAAGATAGGACCAAACTGTAATCTCTGAAAAGTAAAGTTCTCAAAATGAAATGCCAACTGAGCCTGGTGTTTCTTAACTAGAGTCTTGGCAATATTTTTGAAGTTTTTCACAGATCTCTTAAAAAAATTGTGCTTCCCTTCAAACCGCATACACCAAATGTGTATTAATGGCCCAATTCTTCTAATAGCGCTGGGGTAGTGGATCATATGGTGATGCTTGGGAATGAGATTGTGCTCTGGGAAGACGGATTTAAAAAGGGTATGATGTTCAAAAATTAGATGTTTCAAATAGCATGTCATTCCATGAGATACAGTGGGTGAAAACACAATGTTTACAATTTGAATCAAAAGGAGTAACAATTGCCAACAGGTATCCTCTCTTTCAACCAAATCTCCAAATATCAGTGGGGCATTGCTGACAAGGCACCAAGACTGGATCGCATTGAGTCCCAGATCTTTGCTGTTGTCATCAAGCTTAAGCGCGCTTGGCCTGTTCTTTCTTTGAGTATACCCATAATTAAAGCTATGAATTCTTTCAGTCAATGAACTCAGGGATATTGAATTTTTGATCAGATACTGAAACACAAGCTTTAACTCATACTGCACCACTCCCTCTAACAGGTCATGCATTATGTCTACAGCATAATTGCTTGACGAATGGAAAAACTGGAGGGAATTGAGTGGACAGTCTCGTTTGACACCAAATGTTGATTTCAAAGCAGGATTTTCCTGGATAACACGAACATGCTCTATATGAAGGTCTTTTGTACGTAGGGTTAAACCTGGGTGATCTTCACTGAAAACTGACTGATATTGACTTTTATCAGTTAAACATAACCTACAGCAGTATGTCGCACTGAATGATTCGACGAAACCAAAGAGTGCATGTAGAGCTAAATTGTCTCCTGTGACCTGAATGACTGAACCCTTCACAGGTGTAGCTAAAAAGGGCAACTGTATTCCTTCAGTCTCCAGAATCTTTAAATCATCTATAAGTGGCTTCAAAATTGGCTCAAATCCATATTTCTTAAGGTCCTCTGAGTGAAAAAGAGCAACAAGGTGAATATTCATTAACACAGAATTGAGCTTTGGTGATACATTTCTCAAAACAAAATAAACACATCCAAGTTTGTGCACTCCCTTTATAGATCCTAGAGCATTAGCCGTTTCTATGTCATCATAGTAGAGTTGGATCTGAAGAGCATGTTCGTGGTGAGAAAATAAACTATGATTTTTAAAGTAGGACCCATCACTTATATCTCTGTATAATCCCTCCTGTTGTGGTTTTACTTCAGTGAAACTGTTACAGAGTTCCTTGCTACTAAACATTGATGAGAGAGACCCACGGATAGGCACATACATGAACTTATCATTGACTGGAACTTGCCTATATGTGCCTGTTATTCTGTCTCTTCTTACATCAAAACGGACACCCAGAACATGCTCTGCAGGCTCTACTATATTCCATTTCTTTTCAAAATGCCTCATCCTTTTAGTTTCTGTGTTCAAACACGAAAATAGGTTTTCTAGTTGATCAAAACAACTCTCAACTCTCTCCAAAGTTTCTCTTGATGCATCAGAAGACAAACAATTAACAACAGCGTCCTTTGCGTGAGCATGAACATCATTAACCAGTTCCTCCATTGAATCAACTAGATACTGCACAGTGCTCTCTGGAACACCTGAGGCTTGAACCTGAGCAATAACAGAGCTGCACATGTCCCGAATGTGTTTCTTTTCAACAGGAACATGTGTTAGTAACATTCATAGGAGGATCCACATTCACTGATGTTGACGGTCCAGCCACAGCCTCAAGTTCAAAACTGGTGACAGGATCTGGATCAAAACAGTCTTTATGCACTCGAGAAAGGTGACGTTGGTAACCAGAATACGTACCAAAAGTGTTAAAACAACCAGGTTCTCCACAGTTCAATTGCAGAGACTTTGCGGGATAAAATCCATGCTCAAATTTCAAGTGTCTAAATAACATTGAACAACTGGTGTGGTGTCGTTTACAAAGGTAACATGTGTACATTTCTGGTCAAAATGTACAGTCTTCAAACCTCACAGTGAAGAAGTCTTGCTCGGATTTCTTTTACCCTGGGATTTTCTTTCACTTTGCCGACGTCAATGCCATACACAGTGGTTTGGATGAAGATGAAGAAGCTGGACAGGGCATCATCATACGACACAGCAAAAGCATAGTGTGCCTTGAAAAGCTCATCAAAGGCAGCAACTGGGGTCTGCATCCTGCAGGGAATGGCCTTCTGGTCCACGATGATGTAGAAGTCCTGGATGCAGCTGCTTCTTTCTCCAACACCGAGCAGAAAAGGCTGTCTGGGGTCAGTTTCTTTAAGGAAGGTCTCCATGCTTGATCCCACCTGTCAGTGAAAAAGTGAGTGTGAGTGATGATGTTTTTACTCAAGCCATTTTAATTCATGTGTGACTGACTGTATGAATGGATGTCTGGCCCCACGAGTGAGTGAGTGAGTGAGTGTGATGAAATGTTTTTTACTCAAGGCATTTTAATTCATGTGCGAATGAATGTATGAATGGATGTGAACAATACACAACTTGATATATTAATGATGAATGCAAGGCATGGATCGATGAATGTATACAACATTAATTTATGTTTGTGTGATAAATGGGTGCATTACTTTTTTTAAACTATTTAACTGCATCTAAAGAATTACAATGCCACATTGGCTCCTTGCATTGTATTGGTGATGTACAGTCCTTATAATACCTTCATGAACTTAATCAGGCGTCGAGTAGCCTCCGACGCACTCATCTTGCCACTCTTCTTCCCTTTAACTGTTGGAGGCAGGAGGTGAAGCAGAAGCAGGATGGCAGCCATCTCAGAATCCCACTCCTCAGAATGCCAGACTGCATGAATAGAAGTGACACAATGCTGCATCAGTTACAGTTCAGTTTTCTTTAAAGGTGCATTGTATAATATTTTAGTTGCTTCTTTCAAAAATACATGCTGCCCACACATAAATGTTACCATTTTCACAAATACACACTACCACCATCTACAAAGTAATTGTAAGTATTCATTATGACTGGGAAAATTGCACTTTTCATACACGAAAAGGGGGATCTTCTCCATTATCTGCGATTTTGAATGTCCAGAAATAGACAATTTTGGCTGCAAAACTTACTGTACTTTGGTCATACTAGTAAATATTAGTTCATTATTTAGTAAATATTCATGAAAAGATCAAATGTGGCAGTAGAAAACACTTTCAATGAGCAGCATAGTTGCAATAACTACTCTGGTCACATCCTACACAGTGCACCTTTAATTACATGATGGATTGAATATGATTAGCAGTAAGAAGCAGTGTGTACACACATAATTTGTAATAAAGGGGAGAAAAACATGAGAGAACACAAGAATGTCCTGTTTTCTTTTTGCACTGAAAGCATGAATAATTTACAGTATCTACTATTCAGTGGGCTATGGGTTAACTTTAGTTTGCTCCTGGTTTCCTGTCTTACATTAGTATTTGAAAATAGTTGTGATGTCAGACACACCTGGTTTAATCAGTTGGTACAATAATGTAAGACAGGAAACCAGGAGCAGTCTCAAGTTCAGGTAGTAGTGGATGTGTACAGATTATTAAGATTATGAAGCCTGTTAACTCTTACCACAATCGTCAGACTTATGTTGTGCAGACAGAAGCAGCTCATCAACATGCGGACTCGGAGTTAGGTTCTTGCAGCAATCTGCGATGACTCTCGGTTTGAAAAAGGTTGGCCACTTGGAGAGGAATTTACCAGACACCTCCTCACCAAAGATCATTGAGAAATCTTGGTCAATCTTAAAACAGAAAAGATGAAGTGGAAGAGAACACAGTTGTCATGGCACTATATGCATCAATTAAACAGTCAAGCAAAATAAGGCAACCACAAAATTGTCAGGAGAGCATTTTGTGCTTACCAAACCAGGTGTATCTAAGAATCTGGGAAAGAGATTAAGGACAGTAGAGGCACTTTCTGGGTCTTGAATGACTCTTTGTCTGTGCTGGAATGTGGCCTTCATCTTATTTCTGACAAGGATTGCATCACTTGAGTGTTTCATCGCCAATATGGCTTCCCTACATTCCTCCCCGGTCAACTGCCTCTCATCTGAATGGATACTGCGTGGAGTCTTTGGGCCCTCTTGGAAAGTTGTCTTGGATTTTTTGCGGTCTTGAGCAGAGGTCCGCTGAACAGTTTTCAGCCTCCACGCTAGATAACCCGAACCACTCTGATGATCATAAAAATGTTCCTGTTGATGAAGAAAAACAGAGACTCATATCACCTGAGAAAAAACTCCTGAGAAAACCTTGTAACCCTAGTGAAAGCCACAGACAAGGGATGCCATGCCACACCCAGGACTGGCAGACTTGCTATTGACAAAAACAGTATTAAAAATATACACAGAATATACTAGGATGCATTATGGTTCGCACTCACATAGCCATTCTTGGAATCTGGGTCACTCAATTTTGGGAACAGTGTAGTAATCCCAAGTGCATAGAGGTTCCGCACATTTACCTGAGGTACCCTCCTAGGAAGAAAGAGATCACAAAAAAATGGCAAATTTCATTCATGAGTACTTTTTATTATAGTTAACCCATTGATGCCATAGAGCAACATTGACCCTAGTGCCCAGAGATGCATTATGCAGCATTCGGGGTCATGGGTGCAACAAGAGGGTCTTGGCTTTTAAATGCAATTATTTTCATGTTTTTTATGTGCTAGCGATGCTGGGATATTAAGGTTTTTGTAGGTTTACAGCACCCTTTCTCAAAAAGGGCTACAGCATTTAGCAGGCATTTTTATGCAGGTGCTTTAGGCATCAATGGGTTAAGCAGAACAGAAAAAAAGTTTTAAAAAGTATATAAAAGATTTTTTTAAATGACTAAATAAGTAGCTTAATAAAATGAACAGCTAAACTACAACTTAATAGAAAATTAAATAGCTGAGTAAAAATAAAAGCTAATGATACATTTGAACAACCACAATCCAATATTGCAAGTGCATTCACTTACCCATGGTACTCAACCATATCTGCCACAAGAATGTTGACCATCTTTCTTCTTGTAACATCACTGAGGGTGCTTGCTTTCTCATACTCTTCCAATATTTCTTTTCCACTGGGCTTTGAACAAAGAGCAGCTCTAACAATCTGAAACGACAACTGCATCATCATTCACACTGCAAGTACAGTAGGTATTTCATCTGATGTAACAGTTGATTGGCATGATCAATGAGCCATCATCATAGCTATGACTAGCCATCATAGCAGAGCATCTTCAGTCCAACACCATAGAGGTAGAACATAACACTAGAGTTGACACCGCAATTCACGACAGTAAAGAGAAACGGCACATGTATCCTCCAATATTGTGTAGGTAGTGTAGGTACCTTCAGTCAATACAAATCAATGGAGAACACACCCCACTCAGTCAAAAATTGGACTAAATCTGTGTGAATATGAAGTAACATATTCAAAGACCAGATTTGAAATGTCATGCAACACACTTCAACTATTGTCCTTGTATAGTGTGTTCATGGACATTTTTCACATTATTAAGTGATTTTGACAGAGATGAGCCTCCTTCTCCATTCATTTCCATTTCTCAGGTCTACCTCCAAAAAATGGCAGCTACGGATTGCCGCGAAAAGGGCGGCCGGGTCCACTCTAGTGTTATGTTCTACCTCTATGTCCAACAGCTACTGAAGTTACAGTACTAATATACTTATTGTGAAACTTTAATATAAGGCTCGACATTGGTCTTAATTGACATCAGGGTCGATAGCATTTGGTCAACTTACATCTCTTGCAACATTGACATCCAGGGGTCCTTCAATAAGCTGTCTTCTCTCAGTCTTTGTAGATTCCAGTATCACTGTTGAGTCAGTACCTGATGATGACCCTGGGGATGCACATGATGATGATGGTGACCAGTCTGATGAAGATGAGCCCTCTAAGAATCAGTGTTAATTTTGTCACCCATTTTTTTATTTAGTCTTAGTCTTAGTCTCGTGTCAAATTTCATTCTTAGTCTTAGTCGTATTTAGTCTTTTCACAAATCATTTTTGTTAGTCATTATTTAGTCGACTAAAAGCCGCCAACATTTTAGTCTAGTTTTAGTAAAATGTAATGCAATTTAGTTTAGTTTCAGTCTTAACATTTTAGTCTTAGTTTTAGTCTTAGTTTTAGTTTGTAATTTTAGTCACAATGCAAGATCAAGTCAATCATACCGAGATCAACCTGTCCAGTTTGGGCTTTTGAATTGGCAGAAACAAAAGGCAGAAGACCAACCTGCTGTTACCAAAAAAGACCACTAGATGGCGCCAACAAACTATAAATGACAAAAAACTCCATACCAGCGTTATGAAATGAATGGTCATTTAGGACCAAGTCTCACTCTCCTCCATTATCTTGCTCTGGACAGCGCATTGTAAGTTGTTTAATTCTAAGTATTCATTCATTATGAAAACAGCACTTAAACTCATACATGAAATTATAACCTCTAAATTCCACCGTCACATAATTTAGATACCCCAGAACATGTTGTTTGAGCCAGCAGAGTCGTTCTACCAGAGATTCTAGAACTATTTCTAGTCACTTCACGTTCGACATCAACTTCCCGCGCAGGCATGGACTGCTAGTAATTGCTGCCAGTCCGCTCTAGTTCAGTCACAGATTCGCTACGCTCTGGAATGATTGAAGGCTGCATTCTTCGTGCACCAGAATCATGTTCGGCGGTCGCAAACGGCGCATGGACGTCTGGTGCCACTTTAATTACATTCAAGTTGATGTCGAACGTGAGATTCCCTGATTGACGCTCCCAACGCAGGACGCTCCCCTGTCGGCTCGCTCCCACTAGCCAGACTATCGGTCCCACCGCCATATAACGGAGCTAGTTATCTTTTGATGTTAGTTTTTTTGTTTCTAACCCTAACCTTAACCCTAAACCTAAACCTAACCCTAACCCTAAATTGCTTGTATGTGGCAGTGTATACGTGAAATATAATCGGGTGGGACTACACGTCCGGGAGTGATAGAAACACCTGGGACTGCACGTCCGGGAGCGATCTCAGTTGGGAGTGTCCATCTAGAACTACCACCGGAACGGGGAAGTGACTAGAAATAGAATCTCTGGTAGAACGACTCTGCTGGCTCAAACAACATGTTCTGGGGTATCCTCGAAATTATATGGCCCATGTCCGACTAAAGCATGGGATTTGTTTTTGTTTAGTTTTTATTTATTGCATGTCATTGTAGTCTCGTTATTATTCCTCAACGAAATGCATCTCTTGAAATAGTTTTCGTCAGTGTTTATTTTAGAACACTGTAGTCTCGTCGTCGTCGCGTCTTTTCTCTTGCAGAAGGCTCGTTGACGAATAGTTTTAGTCTCGTCTCGTCTGACGAAATTAACACTGCTAAGAATGTCACCTCAGTGTAGATATCTAAGAAAAAATACAGCATTGTAAATGACAATTGACAATCCTGCTCCTAGTTTCCTATGTTCACTTCAAACACACCTGGATTAATCAGTTTGTCCAATAATGTAAGACAAAAAAGGTAGTGAATGTGTGCATGTATAGTGACAGAGACAGGAAATATGTTACAGCTCAATTTACCTTTTGTAGAAGACAAACTAAAACAATAATTAAATATATGCGCCTGCAATCACTTACCATTAAATTCCTCTGCCTTGAAAAACACCCCTGATGACTTTAAGAGTTCATCAAATATGTCTGAATCCACTTCCACATTACATGAATCCCTCAGCCTCAAAGAAGCAGAATCTGGCAAATTGAATTTCACCAGCACTGAAACACAAAATACTGTCAATTAGCAAAGTATGGGAACAACAACCATGCATGGAGCAAAGCTGCTGAACTATAAGTACACTGAAGTTAGCAGGAAATATAACTTTCATCTGCAGTTTCCAACAAAGACACTGTAAAACCTTAAAAGCACAAATAAACACAACAGTCAAATTAGCCTAACAGTTAGGCCTACCTGCTTGCAAAAACTGGGAGTAACTGTATTCCTCCTCGGCCTGTGGTACCCTGACCCATTTGCTGACTCCATTATATTCTACAGGAACCAGCATGTTGCTTTAAAGACAAAAATGGCATTATTTGAGGTAGGCCTATTACTAAATCACACACAGTGATCCTCGCCCTGGTGTAAAGGAGGGTGACTGAACACTAGGCTACAATTGCAGTGACTAGTTCCAACACATAACGGACAACGTGACACTGACCCTGATGAAGGAAAATAAAATCAAGTTACTGTAACAAAACATACACACACACTTGTCCTGTGCGGTGCTGTGTTTTGTGAGCGAACATTGTGGGAACTGTAAGATAGGCTTGAAAACACGCAGAGCTTTCCAGCCGATGCACTTGTCAAGGCTAAAAAAAAAAAAAAAAACCAAGCCAAATCTTACCGAGGGTCTGCAAGCTGCAAATCGCAAGACCCCGAATTAACTCTCTTCGTGAAGAAAGCGCTTAACATGATCAGACAGACACAAACCACAATTTCATAATTGTTCTAGCTCTACATGATGGAGCACGAGCACCGAACAAACACAGACCTCAACTTGGTCGCGCTCACAACAGCTGGTTCTAGAGTTGATATGCTTGTTCTAGCCATTCATGATTATACGGGACAAATCACGTCTCTTACCGGTTCAATATGGGGCGCATGATTTAACTACCATAACGTTACGTATTTCAAGGGACGGTGGCAACCATAACAGACCCAAACGCCGATGTGTTATCAATAAACAGCAATGGGAAACCGAAAATGTAGTATCAGTTAACCCCTACACCGAGTTACCAAACTGGCCACATAGCCCTAACGTAACTTGCATATGAAATATCGACATACTACATTCCAACCGTGTACAGCATTTTAAATTCATCCATACTATACAAAAAGCCTTCCCGTATGAAAACATAAATTATTTGAGGGACTATTTGTTTTACTAACCCCTGGTCCGGTGCCGTGTTGGCCAGCATGCTAGCTAAGGTTTGTTAGTTGGCCTAATTCGCTTAGCTACCCTGCGGACAAAATCAACCACAAAGCGATTATATATGTGCAAAATTGACACTTTTACCGACTAAAACGTAACTTACCATATAAAGGATAAATTTTCACAACGACATGGTTGACTGCTGCCGCTGCTGACGGGTCCCACTCCCAGCCAGGCAATGCTCCAGCAGGAGATTCAAAGGGTGGGTGTGTCCAATCCATTGAGAGTAAATAGATTTCTATCTATTTACTGTCAATGGTCCAATCTAACGAGTCACAGTGTAAATTCAGAAAACGACAGATATTAACTCTGACACTATCCGGGACTGACTCCAGAAGGCGTCAATATTACTCAATTCTGAGTAAAATTACTTGTAACCCCTGTTAATTAACACCAACACTGAAAAATTAACTCGGGCACATTTGCTGTGTGAGGTTACCTCTTGAAACCTATCATGAATTGCTCATCATATTCCCCTGATAGAGAAATTACCACTGGCAGACATTTTCAGTGGTGGGGGACCCCCGCCAGACGCCCCAATATGATGACACCCCCCAATATAGGCAAGGTCATTCACATAAGGTTTGAACCAGACATGGTACAAAAGACAAACGACACACCACTTTTTTTTTTAGATAATTCCAACGTGGGGAATTGATTGGAAGGGTCAACATGTTCATAGAAACTTGTTGTGGGTACTTTTTAGGACAAAAATTACTTTAATTTAACAAATATTAGCCTACAAATCCGGACAGGAACCAGTTTGTATGCTTTCAAAATCAATGCAAATATGACATGTTTCTGACTTAAAAGTGCATTGTGTAGAATGGTGGCCAGAATATTTCATTAATATTTACAAAATAATAAACCAATATGTATCATTATGAACAAAGTACAGTACGTTTTGCTGCTTAAATGTCTTTCAAAATGGCAGACAATGGAGAACAATGGAAAGTGCAATTTTCCTAGTCATAATGAATACTTAGAATTTGATGTTGGTAAGTATTCATAAAAAAGGTAATATTTTGAATGGGCGGTATGAATTCTGGGAAATAAACAACTAAAAATATTACCCAGTGCACCTTTAAGGAATGCATGGAGAAATTACGATGACATTGAAGGCCTGTGAATTGTACTAAGAAACAGCAATGTGAAATTCCCACTTTCCAGCAGTTCTGAAGATTTAGAATCAAAATAATCAACATAGGCATACACAGGACTGACATGAACATACAGACATTAAAGTGGAAGTCTTGTAACAGTCATTACTATTCAGAAATAATTAAGTGAACAAATAATAAAGTGAACAAATAAAAAAACAACTGAACATTTGACACTGACAAAGAAATCCTCCCTATCCTGTTATATTACTACCAACCAACCTTAATGCATCATGAAGTGCTTTGAAGGGCATGTCAGACATCCAAAAATAAATTCATTCACCCTCCCAGGACGTCTTCTTGTTCATATAGCAAACAGTGCAAAGGCATCAAGAAAGTTGTTTTAGTGGGGGTCATCTGTGTTCTAGGGCCAATCCCATTTCTACACTGCTGTTGTATTCCGCTGCTGGATTGCAAACTCTCCTATCCTATGGCCTCCTCCATGTCCCTTGGTGTACTGGCATGTCTCCTAGCATCCCCTCCATGCTGTGGACTGTGGTAGGGGACACAGCAAACCTACTTGCACAGAGCACCATATGAGACAACTTGAATGAGTGGCACTAGCTGAGCACAATGTTCATGATGGATAGGAGGAGAAATACTTGCAAGCAGAGCCGTCTAATAAGAGTTGCGCAAACCGGGGACCAGGAAGTCGGTTGGTGATGTGATTCGCGTAGATTAAAATGTTTCTTAACAGTAAACTTCTGTTCGTTGGAAACTAACACAGAACCATCACATACCAAACAAAGATTAAGTACAAACAAATTACATTACCTTTACCACATTTTCTGTGTTCTACGGCCACCACCTAGAACTAAGTAACTTCTAATAGAACTAAAGTCAATGGGGATTTCCATGTTAACGCTCCGTGAGGCTCCATGAGAGCCGCCATTGCTGTGGAAAGATTGGTCCATAGAGGTCTATGGGAGTGACGTGACTCTGTTATTAGATGGCTCTGCTTGCAAGGATTGGGATTGGCCCTAGAACACAGGGGTCATTCCAGCTGGAATCAGCAAATGGTCCCCACTCGACCCCCTCGGATTTGCTTGAAAAAAATATATGTGATGGCTTAAACATCCAATAGAACATATACACCATTGCAGATTTCAGCGGTGCATACTTTTTCCACAAAAAATCTGTAAATAAGGACACCCCCTCCCCCTGATTTGGTGTCACTGCCTGAGTGACCATATTCAGACTTAATTATCTCCAAAACTATTTGTGGTAGGTCCATTATTTTTTCAGGGCTAAGAGTCATAGACCTGATGAGCATACATTACAATTTGCAGCACTGTATGTCAAATTACACCTTAATACTGGCCCTCTACTTTTCTTTGAAATTAAAATTGCAAGGGTTTTCAGATGTCCATAAAAACCTCAAATTTCAACATTCAAGGTTCATCCTTGGTACATGGTCAGATATGTGCCATGACTTTCACATCACATCATATTTGATATAAGGGTCCAATGGTTGTTGAGATGCAGAGGTCCAAAAATGGGCAAAAACTAATTTATACCATTATTTGGAGCAATATTCCCAATCTATGACACCAGTTGTGAACTTGCTGTTTGGTGTCTCTGAAAGATAATATTATTATTCATAACATATCTAAAATTTGGGATGGTGTTTTTCCCCATTATTTTTATAATGAATTTTAAAAACTCATTCCTGTGTGACATGCAGGTGTACCTTAGGAGCCCTGTTACCTTAGAAAAAAATTGGGTTTGCTACACCTAAAATGAATAGCCAAGTCAGTGTACACTAAAACCTAAAATCTCTGATACCAAATAGGTGATTTTATACTTGTTCGGCTCAGTATTTCAGTATATCTGACTTAACCCTCAATTCCATCCTAAGAAGGTGGCCAATCCCCTTGATTTTTGTGTTCCATTTTCACACAAAGATGGCGGCTCATGGAGCCAATGGCATAGTTCCAAAATAGTTCCAGGAAGTCAGCATCAAGGGAAGGAAACAAAACACCATTGTTTGGAGCAATATTTCCAATATATGACAGCGGTTGTGAACTTGCTGTTTGTTGTTTCTCGAAGAGGATATTCTTATTAACAACATATCTAAAAATTGGGATGGTGTTTTTCCCCTTTATTTGTATAATGCCTTTTCAAATCTCAATGCAGTGTGGCATGCATCCCTCAAATCCATCCAAAGTGGCGTCATGAAAAAACCCCCCACCATTTTTTAGAGCAATACCTCCAAAGTATGACACCAGCTGTGAACTTGTTTTTTGTTGTGTCTGTAAGAGGATATTTTTATTAACAACATAGCAAAAAAAAATAGAATGGTGTTTTGCCTCATTCCTTTTAATGATCGTAAAGCATTGCGGTGTGACATAAGCCTGTGATCAAATAGTGCAGAGGGAAGCGGAAGTGGTGAATTGTTCTGGGCCAAGGACATGGGGGAATCAAGATTGGGTACTCATTACATTGCATGTATTGGGAAGGGGTCTCTTCAGACTACTTTATCCTGGGCCAAGGCAAAGCTGTTTGTTCAGCTCAGTATTTCAGATTTTTTTTTTCAGGGATTCTGGCCTCATCTTTTTAAGTATGCTATCGGCCAGATGATCAAGTGACTACGCAACATGTTCTCACTGGCGCTACGTTAGCAATAAATTCAAGATGGTTGAGAGAAGTACCATTTTGAGAGAAGTCATAAAAAAACAAACTCTGGAAATAAAACAAGGTGTTGATATGATTTCCTTGATGCAACCTTGACTTCCTTGATGGTGATTTAATATTTGAAAAAAAAATGAAATGTATTAAACAAGTCAGGAACTTTCAATGCTCTGGCCTGTGACAAATGATTTTATACACACTTAACTTTCAATCACTTGCTGCATCTTATGAGTTGACTTTATAAGGTAGCTTGCCATTGTCAATGATGGTGCATTAGGTATCTGCATTCATATTGTTGTGTGCAACCATCCGTCATTGGCAATTCAATGAGGACCACTTGAATGAAACTTTATTGTCCTTGTACAGGTACAACGAAATTGGTACCCTGAAGGACAATGACAACATGGGTATTGATTTCAGTAAGGATACCACCACCATGCTCAGGGCACTTCGGTCAGGGGAGGATGATGGGGGGCGGGAAGTTCTACAATCAGGATACCTCTTTACAAACTGTCTCCTCCTATGTGTCATCTCTAATCAAATTTTACTTTCCTATGCGACCATAAAACAGTCCCACCCCCGCCAACAGTCACCGCGACAGAGGTACCCTGACTGTAGAACTGTGCCCCGCCCCCAATCCATCACCATATCTGAACGCTTTTGCATGCTGCAAAGCTTCCTTTCGGCTTCTATCATCTCACCTGGATCAATGTGATGATGAACTTTACAAGTAATGAACATTGTCTACAAGTAACCAAACCATGATTGTTGTAGTCACTGTTGCTAACCTGCATTCCATTTGTCAGCATTGCAGTGGTATAATATTATAATGATGCAAGCAGCTGAATTAGATCGCAACAATGTGACAAGAACCACATGGTTGTCTGGTGCCAATATGAACTTTTGTGCCTTCAATATTCACCTGGTATTGATTACTGCATGCAAGCAAACTCCAGGACCATGCTGTCAAAATAGTCTGAGGGAATCTCTAGCCAGTATGAATTAAGTTATTTTGCAATACAGCTGATAAATTAATGAGTAAGACACAAGCTTCATAGCAAATATAAAGTTACAGGTGCTGATTGAAAGACTAGTTAGGATGGGAGTCCTTGTTGCAAACAAGAGTGCTACAATTCTTTAATCCTCTCCTATTTCATCACTTTATTCCAAGACTACTACTACCGCTACCACTACCACTACTACTACTACTACTACTACTACTACTAAAATGATGATGATGATGATTATTATGATTTTACAATTAAAATAATTAATGTCTATCAAAGCCATGTGCAATATGCTATTCTTGCTGTGTGGCATCAATCAATTCATTTACAAGTGTTATGGTTTCCCTAGAATTTGCTTTGTCATTCACAGGGTAGCCATCTTGTTTTCACGATTAAGGTGACATCAGAGCCATGGATTTGAGAGTTGTGACAAGTCGGTTGGTGACATGGTCCTCATAGCTTCAAGTAATTGTAGCCAATTGAGATTTTGAAGTCCGTTATAAAAAGAATGAGGCAAAACACCATCCCAATTTTTTTATATGTTGTTAAAAAAAACATTCTCTTTCAGAAACACCAAACAGAAAGTTCCTAACTAGTGTCATAGATTGGAAATATTGCTCCAAACATTGGTGCAAATTAATTTTTTCCCATCTTTGGACCTCTGTATCTCAACAACCATTGGAGCCTTTTGTTAGATATACTCTGATGTGAAAGTCATGGTACATATCAGACCATTTACCAAGGATGAACCTTACATGTAGAACTTTGAGGTTTTTACAGACATTTGGAAACCCTAGAACATATGATATCTACAAAAAGTAGAGGCACATTATTACGGTGTGATTTGACTTACAGTGCTACAAATTGTAATATATGATATTCAGGTGTGGGACTCTTAGCCCTGAAAATATAATGAATCTGACACAAATAGTTCTGGAGATAATTGAGTCTGAACATGGTCACTCATGCAATGTCGCTAAAACAAGCGTAGGGGGTGTACTTATTTACAGATTTTTTGTGCCAAAAGTATCCAGAGCTGAGTTCTGATATTGTGGATATGATCTATTGGATGTTTAAGCCATCACATACATTTTTTTCAGGCAATTCCGAGGGGGTCGAGTGGGAGATTTTTCAGAAATTTGCTGATTCCAGCTGGAATGACCCACAGATGACCCCCACTAAAACAACTTTCTTGATGCTTTTTTGTACATGTTTGCACAGATAGACACACACCTACCTATGGAATGGGGCACCTAAGTCACGCCCTTCTACTTCCGATCCATGGGGCAGGAGCTCGCAAAATTTTGAATGCGAGTTAATGCATACCTGCCAACCTTTACAAAAAATTTTGAGTAGCAACTTATCGCGGCGCGGCAATTCACGGCGCAACAACTTGGCATGGCAAAGCAACGGGGCCGCCGGCGGGCCCATCTGAGAGGCTACTTTGTTTTGCATAGTCTGCCCTACACCTAGGGTTGCCAAATGTCAACAGGGAAGATATGAGACACTTCATTCAGGCAGGGGGTTTAGGGGTCCTCCCCGAGAAAAATTGCTTTTCTTAGATGCAATTTCCTGCATTTTAATGCATTTTAGCCTAACATCCTGTGTATCTGGCAAATAGTTTATCTTGCTCTTCACAGTGCTTTGAACTACCATAATTTATTAATTTTTCATGGAAGATGTTTTTTTTTTTGTTTCACACCATAACACCAATAAAATGCTATGATATAGTGTGCTGGAATTCAGGCCCCTAAATTAACTTTATTGATCACCAGCCAATATGGCTGTTAATCTTACTAGTCAAACATACCACCAGTCTGGCTAGTAAGTGGCTATAGGCCTATTAAGTTATCCTATGTACCAGCCAAACAGAGCATTTGGTCAATTGGGGGGTGTTAAGGAGCTGGAATTGAGTATGAAATTGAAGCATTTGCTAATTTTTTTTTTTGGCTGTAGAAGGTACATGTAGGAAAATGTATACTTTGATTCTATAATACAGAGGCATTTCAGTGATTTTAATGAACAAAAAGTTAAATTGTAATGATTCTTACATCATCTCCCCCAATATTAATAAATGGTAATGTTGTCACCTACTGTGAAGAAGCATCAGCAGAGTAGAGAAAAAGATAAAGACAAGTGTTATCTAAACTAGGATAATATCAGGTTGCCTTGGGGGCTAACATCAAAATCACACTTGCATTCATTCGGTACAAAATGCGTCATATAGTGGCTCTACTGAGGGACGGGGGCTAATGGCCATTGCTCTTGGGACGTATAGGGGCATGCACTAACTTAGGGGCATGCACTTTTCTTGTTTGTACTTCTCTGCATAATAGTAGGCCTATCTACCCTCATCTGCCGCCATGAGTTGGCTATTGTTCACTGTTCGGCACATATATGATGATAGGAGAATTGATTTTATTAATAGATTGCCATACGTGATTACGGATAGTAGTCGTGGAGTGATGCATATTTGGTATGACGCACGACCTGTTACACTTGTTCACAGAATGGGTCACGACTCGGGGGGGAACAGTATTCCTATACGGTGTCATGGTAGGTTACGGATGTACTCCGAGCACAACCGTTAGAAATATCGCTTTATTTTCCCCGAGTTAAAATGATCCGACGCAAAGGGAAACCGAATTTAGTTTGCTGCTAATCTGCTAATTTATAGCGCAGTCATCGACACATTTTCTCATTCGGAAGTAATCTCGTTTCGGTCCAATATCAAACAAGCAACAACATATTCCCGTCAAATACGGCGAAACATTGGGTGAACCATTACGACAGACCTCGGCCTTTATTTATTTTCATAAGTTTACGAATTTAGCAACTGGACGCAATTCACTATTCCCATACATGCAGTCACCTTTCTCAAAGCCCATTTACCTTTGAAACGGTGATTTTGACGGTGCTCACTTGTAAAACTACAGCGACAGTACCAAGATGGATAATACATGATGACAGGAGGAGGACACTTGTGTCAGAGATTATAGGACTATATTACTCAGTCTCTCTGCTTGTGTGATTTCGAAGCAAACTTTCTATCGGCAGCTGATGCCTCGACTCGAGAGGAGCGCAGCACACCAAATGAAGACCTCAAACTAGCGCTCTGATTGGTCAATATTCCCCCCACACACGTTGCTGGCCAATGGAAAGGCCAGCGCGAGACAATTGCAAGCAGAGCCATATCTACGGCTCTGTCTGGTTGCAAGTCTACAGAGCAATGTATTGGGCCCATGAACACACTTTGCTATTGGTTTTTCCCGTATTTTGAAGTGACAGCGCCGTAGTTTGATGTCAAAATCCGTATCTGCTACACAAAATGCGTAATGGTCGGCAGGTATGTTAATGGAGCGAGTCAAGCTAAATCCTCATCCCGTTTGGCATGTGCTCCGGATTTCACATATGATGACAGTGAATTTGAAAGGTTTGGATTTGCGTCGTAAGACCACTCATTTTCGGCACGCAAGAAACGTTATTTTAGCTTTTGTGCAAAACTGTGTTGGAGACTACACTTGCGCCTCGCATATCTGACGTGAACCCAGGCACAGCCAACCCTACCGCTGCACCGTGGCTTAAGTGGCTACACGTCGGACATGCGACGTCTGTTGTGTAGTCCAAATAATTACATATTTTTGCACACTCACAACTCAAAAATCGCTTGCCAAGTGAAGTCAACAAGCACACCATTGGTTGTTATTAATTCTGAGGCACAGCATATGTGTGATCGACGGGGAAATGCGAGGTGGGTCGGAAAATAGCTTTGATCAGTCCATTACAGCCCAGTCAAAAGTTTTTCCGTTGCCAGCCCCAGAAGCCGCCCGGAAGGGGTGGAGACTTAGGTGCCCCATTGGTCTGCACAGTGACTGCATCTTTACCTGCAGTATTCACAAGGACTGCCTGGGCCCTGTAACATACAACACACCATTATTATGCCCTCACATGAACATGCTCTATGGGGTTAAGAACAGAACCAAATCTTAACCTTGAAGGACAACACATATCTTTTAAAAGTTACCCAACCTGTGGGGTTTTGTTAAAGTACACCAGGATAAGACGTTAACAAACTTAATATTAAACAAAGTCCAAATCATAATGCCTAAATACAAAAACCCTGACTGGTGCGGCAGCAGCCACAGGTCCAAATAGAACACCTATGAAGAACCGTCAGTTCCTTCAGCTTTTAAAGGCAGCTTGATTGCAGAGTCAGGTGCCATCAATTAAGCCACTCCTTAACACCTAATCGAGGTCAATTTGATAAGCTGGAGAACAAGGCAAAACTGGACTGCAGTCTTCTTAACACCATGTCTTCCTGTTGCCGCTGCCCCCAAGGAAAAGACTGTGTGCACGCACTCAAACACACACAAACATACATGGAACTGCACTATACGCATAAATGGCGTGACTTTTGTCATGTGCATTACACCCCTTTTTGGTTGAAAACATTGGGGGGAAAGCCAATGCAAGTCAATTGACCTGTAGACTAGCGTTGTTCATGCTCAACATGCCGAAAATGTGTTGTGTTGCCGGCTATTCAAATAATATAGCCAAATAGCCGTGGCTGAAGCATGGACTGTGTTCATTTAGGCTAGGCGATGTAGCATGTAAGTTAATGAGACATTCGATTTGTTTTCCCCCAAAAAGGGGCTTAACACACATTCACGAGCAAAGTACCCAGATGGCCGTTCATACGTATGTGACTGCAATACTCACAACAACTGCCTGGGCACCTGCAATATGCAACACACCCTGCTGCTTCCAAATGTTGTGACTTGCTTGATAACTGGAACAACAAGTAGCCTATTTCTTAGTACTTGTATACTGTTACTGGTCCTGTCTTGCGCTTTAATGTCTGTCTGTTAATGTTGGTCCTCCTGTACTGTATATGCCTATGTTAAAGGGGTATGCCACTAATTTGGGTCTTACAGTATTAGGGTGACCAGCTGTCCGGACTTCGGCCGGACAACCCCGCCCCTTAACTTTCTAACCTCGCGTCCTCGCGCGCACCCGTTGCTTCGACTTGCCGAATCCCCGCCTCCGTGGAGAAAACAGTGAAGTTGGCATTCTAAACTGTAGGCAGAAATCAGGGAACAGCGCTGCCATCTTACCTCGACTAACTCAGCTGCCAACAGCAGTTTTACTTGTAAAACAATATTTTTTGGGGGAAGGATTTTCGCATTTCATTAGGCCTACCTCACTCCGATAAAGGAGTCATCAGCACCACTAACTTAATATTGTATCAGAGACGGCAGGTTACGATAGACAAATCCTTCCGTTGTTGTCTGTGTAGAAAATAGGCTATTTCATATTTTTTTAAAAATTTTTTTAATGTATTTTGGGTCATGCATTCGTAGCCAATAATTAATTTGATTTACTTTACTCAAAGTTGGTCAGAAGTCTGTTTATCAGCGGTGTTGTAAGGGAGGCAAACCGCTTCTGTCAACCTTTTTTTCATGCAGACACTGGATGGAGCTCAAAATAGCCTACAGACAGCGCCCGTGCAGAAAGACGTTTCTTTGCCCTGTTTGTAAAGTTGTGAGAACCCTCGTATCGTTTTAAAGGCATTTAGCGGACAAACTTAATTGCACTATGCGTTGCCACCAGTGCAGGAAAAAATAGGAAACAGACAGTAGACAATAATATAGTTACCTTATTTAACTTTCATACAGTCAGTTTATGAACTTCATATGGGCTATTGCACGGATATTTCCCCGACATAAGGCGACAGCAATAGGCCTACAGTTAATTCGCTGGGCGGAATCTGGGGTTATATCTGGAGTAACATGGCGGCCGCAGATATCGGAAACGCGACCGACTGTCAAGGTCTAGTTTGCGTCAATGACGTTGCCTCGCATCTCGAGGCCATAAGCAAAAGGCTAGGAGGAAAGGAAAGACAAAGAGAGGGACACACGGACGTCGTGAATAGGTCGTAAAAACGGACCGATGGCCACCCTAGGCTTAATACAGTTAAAGTGTACCTCCGGGATTTTGGACACCAGGCCTCATTTCCGAGTCAGCCAGGGTGTAAACAATGTGTCCAGAACGTTTTTTTCACATTCCATGCAGTCCTTGTGAATTCTCATATCCATGTTGCTAAGCTAGCGCAAGTGAACGGGGATGGTAGTAGCCTGCCCCCAAAAATAGTCTTATCCCGTTTAAACAACATTCAAAACAAAACCGTTATTATACCATACTGCAAGTGTAAATGTTTGTCTTAGTAGAATGAAGTTTGAAATTAAACCAACCTTGCACTGCGTGGATTTTGCCATGTTGAGAGACTATTTTCTCGGGGTCGGCGGAATTTTACTTTGCTCTCTTCAGTTGTGATGTAGCCCACCCACCCACTGCAGGGACCCGCAAGAGACATTGCAAATCAAGGCTAGTTCTACAACTGCTTTCGGATCGGATCGAATAGTGGATTAAAACCCAACGACATCGCACCATGGTACATCAGTGTGTATATACCAACTGCAATAATAAAGCCCACAGATGGGTATCGGCAAGTTTCCATTGGTTTCCGTGAAAGATGTTGAAAGAACCAAACTCTGGCTCCTGGCTGCAGGGCTACATCAACACACCGATGGAGACGCTCCGTAAGCTACCCCGGTGCTTTGCAGTGACCACTTCAGTCCCGACGACTTCACAAAGTCCTTCTCGAAGTCTAATACCTGCACGGAAAACTCTAAAAGTGTCCGCGGTGCCAACCGCATTCCCAGATCTACATTTTGTGGCGCGCACCAACAGTCTCCGAAGAACAGGTTTGCCATGCTTTTTGCTTCTATGATGGTAGCCCAGTGGTATAATGGCTTCGCCTACGTTAGCCAAAACTTGGGCTAGAAGTTACCCTTTTGGATTGGCATGTTGTAATGCTTTACTGTTATTTTGTGTAATTGCTGTGACAAATGGCATTAGACATGACTTGCCGTATTCCTATGGATTCACAAGTTACGCAACGCTATGTGATCTGGCTTGACATTGTGGAATATGTCACTCGTAGCTCTAGTTATTATTACATGGAATGTTTTTTGAGACGAGATGGAATGGGAGGATGAAAGGGAGAAGAGTGTGCGTTCTGTTCGCCAACATGCTGTGTAGACACACGGGTCATCTAGTAACAACCAAACATTGTTATGGCATATGTTTCAATGTTACGAAAGATTTACAAAGTCGGACAGAAAGCATTACTCTTGATGTTTGCGAGCGAGGTCAGGGAGAGGGGAAAACCGTTCAGTTTTACAAACTTCAAAGATGTTGGAGTTCGCTCTATGGAAAAGTTATGGATGTGTCAAACGAAGCTAGGATTTGTACTAGGAATATCACTCCGCGGCTGTCAAGCTTTCAAACCGGAACACAAATTGCTGATGGTGATCAAACATGATTGCAATGTTGGTTTAATTTCAAACTTCATTCTATCAAGACAAGTATTTACACTTGCAGTCTGGCATAATAATGGGGTTGTTTTGAATGTTGTTGCAACCGGATAAGACTATTTTGGGGGCAGGCTACTACCATCCCCGTTCACTTGCGCTAGCTTAGCAACATGGATATGAGAATTCACAAGGACTGCATGGAATGTGAAAAAAACGTTCTGGACACATTGTTTACACCCTGGCTGACTCGGAAATGAGGCCTGGTGTCCAAAATCCCGGAGGTACACTTTAATACAGTTAAAATCGTTGGCCAGGGTTTATAAAGGTGGTTAAGTGTCTTATTTTTCATGTTAGGCATTGTCTTGCTTTAAGACAAGTTAAAAGAAGGAGTATATCGCTAAGCTAGTGAAAGTCAATGGATCACAGTAGCATGTGTGATCCATTGAGTCTCACCAGCTTAGATACTTACTCGCTCCTTAAAACAAGACAACGCCTAACATGAAAAATAAGGCACTTTACCACCTTTATAAACCCAGGGCAACGATTTTAACCGTATTCAGCCCCAAAATAGTGGCATACCCCTTTAAGTATTTTGCTTCTAAATCTTCAGAACTGCTGGAAAGTGGGAATTTCAAATTGCTGTTAACATACAGTGGTGCAGTAGTACATAGTTGTGCAATTTCTTGGTAAAATTCACTGGCGTGCACAGACGTTTTGGGGGGCAGGTCCTGGGATGATGGTGGGGGGCATGTGGAACTGGCAACGGTTCGGTGATTTTTTTTTTTTTTTTTTAAATCACATTTTAATGAACATTCTACAGTACGCTAAACAAAACATTTACATTTTTTAAAAATGAGGAATACTATGTTGGAAAGTTAAAATAATTAGACTACCATGTCAAGTGCATAATTTACCGCATGGACTAAAAAGTGTACTGTCGCTTTAAATGCGTGTCTCCAGCGCAGTGATCAGGAAGCGATTCATTCTAACAGATTCCTTACTTGGAAAACTCTGCATCTCCGGTCATTTTTCCTCCATTAGTACAGATTTTAATTAGTCCATGTGTGTTTCCAAACTGTTATAACGAATATGAAAGCTTAACTCTCATTTCAAGACGTTGTCAAAAGGATTTAGTCTATTACACGGGTATTGTGAGTGAAAACTGCTACTTTGGGTCGGAGGTTTTATCGATAGGCTACACTTTTCTGGAGGTGTCAAGCACAATCCTCTATTAGCCTACCTGTTTCCCCCCACATAAGACTGTGTGCACCCGAATTTACGCACAACCTTTTTTTTCTCCCTGGCCATGACCGCTGTTCTGTTCCATGCCGTCTGACACAAATGTGATTTGGTGCGTTGCATAGTTTTAGTTCATCAGGAGGCCAACGTTTCCCAAAGGCTACATAAATCCTCTTGCTGTTTCCCAAACATTCTGTTAATCTTTAGACCTGAAACTGTTTGAGAAACTTCTGGATTCATTAAGCTAATATAATGTTTTTTGCAATCATGTTACACGTGTTAATTGTTGACATTGGCTACCTCTTCTGCGGTAGATTTGATAGGGCCTAAATGCACAATTTGCAAAGTCTCATTATGAAAGCCAGGGCTCTCTTTAGATCACTTCCAAAGTCACACGCAACTTTCAACATCATAAATAGGCTATTGACTGTTACCTGGCCGGAGGGGAGAGCGACATGTGGGGCTGCCCGCCACACTGCCTGTGCAACGCGCTTCCGAATCTGTCAGTTCAAGCGCGCTCACGTTGACACCTTTGAGCGATGTGTGCCGTTGGAGGGGGCATGAGGCGTTTTGGGGCATTATTATCACGCGATTTTAATTGACAATTATGTCTAAATGATGATGGGAACATCGAATACAGCGTTATACCTACATTTAAGGAATAAAATAATTAAAAATAAAAATAAAAACCGAACTTTCAAAAGGGCACTTTTGTCTGTTAAAGGCAACTTGGTGTTGCCCAAGCAACACCACGTGTCTATCTGTGCACGCCTATGGTAAAATTCACAGGCCTTCAATGTCAGCGTAATTGGTCCCTGAATTGCTTATAGGTGCATTGTGTAATATATTTAGCTGTTTATTTCCCAGAATTCATAGTGCCCATTCACAAATATTAGCCTACCTTTTATGAATATTTACCACCACCATCAAATTCTAAGTATTCATTATGATTGGGGAAATTACACTTTTCATACATGTAAAGGGGGATCTCTTCAACATCTTTAGCTGCAAAACCTATTGTACTTTGGTCATAATAGTAAATGTTACTTTATTATTTTGTAAATATTAATTAAATATTCTGGCCACCATCCTGCAAATGCACTTTTAAGTCAGAAACACGTCATCTTTGCATTGATTTTGAAAGCCTACACACTGGTTCCTGCCCGGATTTGTAATATTTGTTAAAGAAAAGTCATTTTTGTCCTAAAAAGTACCCACAACAAGTTTCTATGAACATGTTGACCCTTCCAATCAATTCCCCACGTTGGAATTATCTAAAAAAAAGTGGTGTGTCGTTTGTCTTTTGTACCATGTCTGGTTCAAACCTTATGTGAATGACCTTGCCTATATTGGGGGGTGTTATCATATTGGCGCGTCTGGCGGGGGTCCCCCACCACTGAAAATGTCTGCCAGTGGTCATTTCTCTATCAGGGGAATATGATGAACAATTCATGACAGGTTTCAAGAGGTAACCTCACCAGCTGATCTAGCCCATTTTTTACCCCCCAATTAATGATGTCTGGCAAGCCCCGCCCACCATCAAAAACGTCTGGCAGTGGCCATTCCTCAATCAGGGGACCATCTCAAACAATTTACAACAGGTTCCAAGTGGTAACCTCACCAACTGATCTAGCCCATTTTTGGGGGTGTCATCATACGGGGGCGTCTGCCGGGGGTAACCCACCACTAAAAATGTCTGGCAGTGGTCATTTCTCTTTCAGGGGACTATGATGAACAATTTACAACAGGTTCCAAGTGGTAACCTCACCAACTGATCTAGCCCATTTTTGGGGTGCCAGTTTTACAGCCCCCCTGGCCACACCCACCAGAGGGAACCCGGCAGACGTGCTGTTCCTCTATCTGGGGACCATACCAGACATCATAGTACCCATAAAAATTGGTAACCTTCCCAACTAGGCTGACCCCCCTGGGCTCCTGGTCTATGTGGGTGTTTGTGTACATGACAGGGGAGGGGGGGGGGGGGGGGGGGAGAAAGATACACATCGGAAGAGAAAGAGAGAGAGAAACATACCGCCAGGCTGACAGACAGAGACGAATGCAAAGAAACTATGTATGAGAGAGAGAGAGAGAGAGAGAGAGAGAGAGAGAGAGAGAGAGAGAGAGAGACAGAGAGAGAGAAAGAGAGAGAAAGAGGGAGAAAGAGACAGATAGGAAGAGAGAGAGAGAGACAAACAGACAGGCAGGCAGGCAGAAAGACAGAAACGAATGCAAAGAAAATATATATGAGAGAGATGGGGGGGGGGGCAGAGAGTTAGACAGAAACAGATTGGAAGAGAGAGAGAAAGAAAGAGAGACAGACCGACACGCAGACAGACCGAGACAAAAACAAAGAAACTGTATAGCCTCAGTATGCAGTGTTTTGTGCTGTTTATGTAATCTGTAATGCAAAGTGAACAGTGAAAAGTAGTACCTTGCTTTTTTCCCTTCTTTCTTTCTTTCTTTCTTTCTTTCTTTCTTTCTTTCTTTCTTTCTTTCTTTCTTTCTTTCTTTCTTTTTTTCTTTCTTTCGATCTTCCTTTCTGTCTTTCTTGTGTTGTTGCGTTCTTCCTCTCTCTCTGCAGCGCGGCGCCGAAGTGCCGCGATGTGAGCACATGACCATTGACTCACTGTACTGATGACGACAGGGCCACTCACAGCTTTGGCCGGGCCCAGGACTGGGCCATTTGAAAGGGCCTCTCACCCAATACATACACTGAAATGAGGACCCAATTCCAGGGGCCCCCTCTCTCCCTGGGCCTGGGACAACTGACCCCTTTTACTGCCCCATGTCTGCTTCTCTGGATCGAGGGATGTTGAGCAACACTGTAACGCTGGCATGGTTCCATCTGCTTGTTTGTGTGTTTGTTTATGTTTGTTTGCTTATGTTTGTTTGTTGGTATGCTTGCTTGTATACAACCATGTTTGGTTGTTTATGTTTGAATCATGAAAGAAAAGTGAAAAAGTCCAACTAGGAAACTCCAACTCCCATTGTCATTGTGACACAGCACTCCACAGCACACAAGTGTTCACTGCACACTGCACACAATGAAATTGCATTTATGCCTCAGCCGTGCAAGGGGGCAGCCCCCAATGGCTCTCCAAGAGAGCAGTGTGGCCGGACGGTGCCATGCTCAGGGTCACTCACTCAGTCATGGAGGAGGATGGGGGATAGCACTGGTTAATTTCTCCCCCCACCAACCTGGCGGGTCAGGAGTCAAACCGGCAACCTTTGGTCTGACGCCCTAACCGCTTACCCATGACTGCCCTAATTTGTTGTCTTCCTGTGTCCATACTGTGTACATACTGTTTTCAGGCCGACCAGGGGTGAGTTTCTCGAAAGCGTAGTTGTTAGCCAGTTAGCAACTTGGGTAGTTGCCAATGGGAAATTGCATTGCAAACAACAAAGTAGCTAAAGTAGTTAGCAACTATGCTTTCGAGAAATGCACCTCAGAATGGTGCTGGTGCCTGTTTGAAACTCAAGTGCTAACCTGTGAACTCCCTGCATTCATACTGGACTATGAAATTCTACCTCATGTGACCATTTGTTACCCGGATGAACCTGCTGGCGTCCATGTTGTTGTCATAGTTCACAGGGAATAGGCCTACCAAACATTTTCGGTTGACATCGCAAACCAACTGTCCGGTTCACGTATACATACAGCCGAGGGCCAAATGACAACTTCAACTAATTTGAACTAACTTGAATTAATTATCTCATAAAAATGAGAGAATCCTCAAAATGCAGTAAAATTGCTGCATACTGTAGATGCGTACTCCATCATTTTTCATTTAGATTATATTATATTAGATTAGATTAGATTAGATTAGATCAGTTTAGTTTAGATTAGATGAAACGTTATTGACTGTTACACATATAACAGAAAATTGTGTATGACAAAACAGGACATAACAAAACAAGACAATACATGCATGCTGAGTTTGGATAGCTGGTCATATTTTGTTGAGTAGGGCTACTGCTGAGGGGATGAAGGATTTATTTTCTTATATTATTTTTTGTGTACTAGTGGAACATTGAAGCAACGACCTGATGGAGGC
>NW_026945175.1:0-2500 GCF_034702125.1 Engraulis encrasicolus | reverse complement strand
GGACCATCTATATGGGACTTATAATCAAAACACCTCTGGGGTCATTTATGACCCCGAGAGGATCCATGAGATACTCAACATTATAATGTCCATTGTTGTTGTAATTTTCAAACTCTGGTTTTTGTATTTTGTGTGTTGGGACAGGCCATGGTCAGCAGACCTAAAATATTCATAATATAAACATTTATAGTATTACAATATAATATATTATATAAATAAATAGGGCACCCCTGCGATAGCCAACAAAGCATATTGCGAGGGCACCCAGGTAGCATTTCCTCTGTTATTGCTCCATATTTTGTTGATATAATGGCACAGTGGTCCTAGACACATGATGAGAATATGAAATGGAAGTCATCCTGATGAACAAAGAGGGAGGAAACAAGTCATCAGTGTAGAAATCAATGGCGTTTTTAGAATTTTCCTTATTATATGGCTATACAAAGGCTGAAGCATCAGTTGAATCATTTCTTTGCTTTAATACATATGGAACACACCTATTCACAGCTACAATGTCCAGAAAAAGTTTCAGAGAAATTTTGAGTGTGCACAAGGTTATATGTTTGAGACATGGTTTTGTCTATGTAAATTACCATATTCTCTGATCTTGTAATTTCATGAACCCAGAAATGTTGAGTACCCTAAAGTTTTATTGCAGAAATATCATCTATGGGCCTAATGAATAGAATTTAGCTTGGTTTCCCAAAGTTTCACTTTGAGCAATTTCCATAATTAGCATAAATATACTGTATTATTATGGTAAGACTACTACAAGTGAATAGGCAAAAAAAAAAATTAATGATAGATATCACCATGAAACTTTCTCAGTTGATTACTGATGATGAGAGAAGAAAAAAATGTATTGGATGTTTTTTGCATTTTGATGTTTACATATGCAAATGAGGGCATACATCATATTTAGCATATACGTATGTAAGTTTGACTAATTTTTAGCAAAACAATAAAATGTTCAAATTCACATTTTTTTGCTTTAAATGAGGGACAAGTATGTGCAAGATGTAAATAAATTTGAATGAACCCCCAAAAATAATTTATATAGTGGTATTTCTATATAAACTCCTTGGGGTCATAAATGACCCCGCTCGGTCAGATTAGTCGCAAAAACAGGCCGGTCGCTTGAGGGTTAAGTTATTTTTAATTGTATGGTGCATGCCTTGCATGCTGGAAGGGTCCATCTGAAGTGTAGTTTAACTCCTAGACTATTGGAAAAGAGGATTCCCCAAAATGACTGTGCACAATGTGCAGTGAATGAGCAGTGAATCTATACTTACGTGGCCATTAGTACACCCAAATTTCGCTTAGGGGGTGCGCAAACCACATTGAAATGTACAAGGGGGTGCGCAAGGAAAAAAAATTGAGAATCACTGGTCTAACCCAAACTGATATTCATCATCTGAGTTGAGGCAGACTAGAGGTCGCACGCTTCTCTTTTCAGCAGAAGTTGATTTTAATCAATATTTGTCTTTATCCCCTGATGAACCAACTGTGCAAAAGTTACAGCTTTGTGTCTCTGGTGCTGGTATGCTGAGGTTTTACACTTTAAGCCACGTTTTGCAAAATATGTGCAAACACTGTAACCATGCAGAAAGGAACTGTATGTATGTAGCCTCCCAGAGTGATGTTAATCGACTGAGTCTGTTGTCATAGTGTGCTTGTGCATTCTGAGTGCTATTTGCAACAGTGTGTGCATTGTAAGCAATAGGCAAAATGAAGCTGTATTGGCCTCTAGCCCCCCATACCTATCAGCTGAGTTGAAGTAAACTAGACGGTCCACGTTTCTCTGCTCAGAGGAGGCTGGTATTAGCAAAATTGTGTTGGAAAAAAGTGCTTATTATGACAGCGCAAAAAGTATGGTTCTGTATCTCAGTTTCTTGTGTGTTCAGTTTTTACACAATAAGCGAGGCAAGTTCTCCAAAATGTGCGCAAAAACTGCAGTGCTGATATACATCAGCTGAGTTGAAATAGACTAGGACTCCACACTTCTCCGCTCACAGGAGGCCAGTTTTTACACCATACCGTTTTTACATATACAAAACACTACATGATATATTTTCTAAACTTTACAGTTTTTACATTATACAAAATGTGTGGGGAAAAAAACTGTAGTTAGTGCTGATATTCATCAATTGAGTCGCAGTAGACTGGAGGCTCCACACTTCTCTGCTCAGAGGAAGCCTGCTTTTAGCAAAAGTGTTGAAAAAAATGTGCTCAGGTTTTACACTATACATTTTTTTTAGACCATACAAAACACTGCACTATACATCTTTAGTTTTTAAACTACACAAAATGTGTGAAAAAACTGCAGTACTGATATTCATCAGCTGAGTTGAAGTAGACTACAGGCTCCACACTTCTCCTCTCAGAGGAAGCCGGTTTACAGCACCAGGAAGGGCCGTCACAATGTATAAACGTCCTGTTGAAGTCCATTTCACTCTTTAAGCGATTCTCTCTCTCTCTCTCTCTACCCCTCTCTCCTTTT
>NW_026945174.1:0-6422 GCF_034702125.1 Engraulis encrasicolus | reverse complement strand
TATTCAGATGACAAGAGTAGTCTAGGCTAGCGAGAGCAAGATTGTTAAACTGAAAAAAAACAAATGGGATAAAAAACCATGCCTTATATTCTTATACTTTTCCAGGTACAAAACCACTCCTTTCATTTCAGGTATTTGAAGCAAGCCATGATAAAGGTGAAAGTCATCGTACTGAAGAGAAAGGCCATATCCAATTTGCTATTCACTGTAATCAGCTACTGTACGTATACAGACTTGAAGAGCAATATTCCGCAGTACAATTCATATTCTCTATTTCTAAGGGTTGTTATTCAGAGGATAAGGGTGAGGCACCTCATTCAGACTGAAATGCAGCTGTTTATTGACAGCTTCCTAAGGCTATATCAAAAATTTTGGGGGCCCCCGATGAAAACCTGCCTCTCCAAAAAGGCTCATTGGCAGGTCATTGTTCCTTCCAAGGTACATTAGGAAACCAACAATGAGAATAAGGACCTGAAACAATTTTCTGGAAATGATGCACTGGTAAAAGGAGCACTTCAGCTCTTTCAATGTCTCCAATGTACACTCAAAAAACCGCAGACACAAATCAAGAGATTGTCAGTGTAAAACTCACACACTAAGACTGGGGGGGGGATTACTAATACCTAGTTCACATCAAACCTAAAAAGGCTTTGAGAAAGAGGAGAGAGAGGAAGAGTCATGTGGAAAGTAGAGTAGGGGTAGAGTAAGAGCAACCTTTATTGATCCCAGGGGGGTGACATGTAGACAAAACATTTAAATGGATATTAAAATGGAGGGTAGCAGGGTTGTATCTGTTACTTGTGTCTCAGTGGGCTTAAGGCGCCATTACCATAAATTCCGGGGACACAGGTTCGAGTCTGACGCCAACAGTCCCCGTTTCCTGATCCCTTCCTCATCTCTCTCCTCTCTTCTCTCTCCTCCCTTCATCTCCCCTCCACCTCCTGCCCCAACACGTTTCCAGTAAACTCTCTCAACTGTCCGGCTCTTACAAGGGGTAATCCGGTGTGGAAAAGTTGGCTTACCGTTGTGTTTAAAAACGTGATGATGAGCCTCTAACTTTTTGCCTCATAACCTCGCCTCCAAAGGTCCCCCCTTGGCCATTCCGAAGCTCCCCGAACGCGCTTGTCAAAAAATTCTCAGAGGCTAGGAGGTGAAAATTTTTATAGCTTCTGCTGTGAATGGACCGGCACCTTGTCTAGCCATCGTTATAAATGCTCTACTTTCCACCCATTTACGCAAGGCTCAAAGTTGCTCAATACTTCATTCCCGCAAAAGGGTCACAGGCGTGGTTTGACATGTAAACGATGGCATAGAGAAACTTTTGTGGTAGTCCACCGTTTGTTTAGAAGCAACTGCCAATAGTAACACTTGAGTCCATCGAGTTGGTTTAGCAAAAGAGATGTGTCCAGTGTTGTCTACTCACTACTTTTTTCACTCTTTCCGGGTGGCAACTGCCACTCTATGGGGCGCCAGCGAGTGGAATACAGACTCCATTCCGAAATTACTTAATGGCCTCTGCACATCTCCTCCCACAGTGCGCCCTCCTAGGTGAACTGCAGAGCATGGATTGATACACTGGATCATATCCTCTTTTGCTAAACCATCTCAGGGACTCCTGGGCCTTTTGCAACACCCTGTAAGAATTGGGCATTGTTTTTCTAAAACAAACGGTGAACTACCAAAGTTTTTCTCTACTGCCTCAATTTTTACATGTCAACAACCCCGGGCGAGCTTTGGCCATTTAGCCATCTTCACAACGGATTTACCCCTTTAAATAAAGGCATGAAAGGCCCTAAAAAAAATTATTTTAAAAAAATTGAATGGAGATTGTCCTTTTTTTTTTTTTTTTTTCTTTCTTCCCATGCAGCAGTCAGACAAAACGGGCACATTTTATATTTTCCCGCTCAGAGACTTTACGCTTCCATCGTCCTCGGCAGGCTGAGCTTCCCCTGCAAAACCGTACGGGGGACATTAGTGGAGAGCCCTCCGCAGTGCCCTGGCAGACTATTCTGGCGCTGGATGGGACTACTGGCTTGCCACTCATGCGTATCTTATTGCCAAACTGTTGAGGCCATTTCGAGATTGCGACCTTTGTGAATGAAACGTGGTACACCAAGATTCCTTTATTATATATATATCCTTATAATTATCATCATAATCTCAATCATAATCATAATAAGAGTGAATTAATAACCATAATAGTGGTGAAAGGTGGAAAAAGTGGTTCCATACACCACCAAATATCTACTTATGTATATCAGATTCAAGTTCATTTTCCATAGGACAGAGGCAAACCTTAAATGGCAACATAATGTACAAATCCATCCAGAGAGAGCTTGGTCTGCCAAAGATCCCACAGACAAACCAACCTAACACTAATCATTACACTGATTTGTATAACATATTAATTTCCATGTCCAATACTTCATTTGTGCTTAATTTCTTGGCCAAGGAACAACCCACAATATGCAGGTTGTGCAGAAAGTCTCAGATATGATCATCTATGCAGTATCACAGACACTGTGGGTGGGCCCAGTCTAACAAATAAGGGATATTTCTAACTGTTCATATACAGTACTGCTCTCTACCTTGGGGATATCTATGCTGTTCGCAGTGACTGTGGTCTGTAAATATACATTACATCCACACACAGCACTGCCTCCCACCCCCCCGGGGCTAAAGGTGCTGGTGTTATTAAAATATACGGCGGTAATCTTTGCACAGACACCCACTGATAAAATCACCATTACACTAGATGTATGAGAGGGGAGCCTATTGTCAGTGTGTGTGGTGTGTGTGTGTGTGGTGTGTGTGTGTGTGTGTGTGTGTGTGTGTGTGTGTGTGTGTGTGTGTGTGTGTGTGTGTGTGTGTGTGTGTGTGTGTGTGTGTGTGTGTGTGTGTGTGTGTGTGTGTGTATGCGTTGGAAAGAGAACGGATCTTTGTATGTGTATGAGTTCCCATGTCTGTGCATGTGCATGTGTACAGTATGTCTCTCTGTGTGTGTGTGTGTGTGTGTGTGTGTGTGTGTGTGTGTGTGTGTGTGTGTGTGTGTGTGTGTGTGTGTGTGTGTGTGTGTGTGTGTGTGTGTGTGTGTGTGTGTGTGTGTGTGCAAATGAGATCTCAGGGACACACAGTGACAGGGAGATGAAGCTCCAGAGGAATACAAAGGACACCAAATGAAAAGAGCAGCTGAGAAGGAGAAAGAGCAACTACACTACACTACACAGCATAGAGGGAGGAAGGGAAGAGACCAGAGGAAGAGGCACAGGTGTAATCTATTGTACATGGTATGCGGATAATGAATATACAGTACATACGCCATATAGCCACGACAAAAACAATTATAATACTTCAGAAATAATCCAATTTTTAATGCTTAATAATTTAATGCTTTAAGCAAAGAGAGCCAAAATTCAGTGTTCCACTCTGATAGCTCAACGGTTGTTGGGTCATTGCAGCGAATCAAATTGAATAAAACCTTTATTTTGTTGATTTACTTGGCAATTGCAGGGAATATTAACTCCTCATTTGCATAATATTAAACTTGGTCGAATATTTTCGCTCCTGTTAACTTTCCTTCGCCTCCCTCATAGGAATGAATGTCGAAGTTGGCTTCGCTTGGCCAAATTCTCTTGTATGTGTCCTGGCATAAGAGTATAGTATAAAAAGTGTATGCCCACTGCAAAAAAAGCAGACCACACCATTGAGGAGAGGACAAGTGCAGGCGGCACGTAAAAGGAAAAAAGAAAAAAGAGACAAGGATAGAAAGACAGATGAAAGGACGGTCGACTTCCTCCAAACCTGTGCCGTCAAAAGAACACAGCAAACAGAGAACACTGAGACAGTCTGGAAAAAGGACAGAAAAGCTCACAATGTTCTTCCACAAAAGTTGTGCTGCCAGAAGAGAACACATCGGAACTCTGCACAGGTAAAGAGGTGACACCAGTGGCACTGGCCCCACATGAAGCATTTATCACCGAGAGTGTACGGTAAAAAAAATATATAAATTCACTTTGTCAAGTGAGAAGACAAAGTGGTAAGGACAGGACACAAAGTAAAGAGATAGATACAGGAAGTGGAATGTGTGAAGAACAAAAACTGATGCCGGGAAAATTCAGGCGAAATGAGCTAATCGAAGAGAGGCGAAATTCACCGTTCCATTCTGACAGCTCAACGGTCAACAGGTCGTAGAGGTGAATCAAATCGATTGACACATTTATTAGGCGCAACTCACTCCTCATTTGCATAATATTAAACTTGGACTATTATTTTAGTTTTTCCTTCGCCCCTGTTCGCATCCCTCATAGGAACAAAAGGCTAAGTTTGCTTTGCCATTCGTGTGAATGTGTCCCCGGCGTGAGGGGGCGGAGCACACATAGCCTGATTATCATCGACGTTCAAATCTCTTCGAGACTTGGTCTGACCAAGACAGGGTGTCTACAGGTTTGACCAAGTCAAAATTAAGACATTTTAAGACTTTTCAATACCATTTTCCAAATAAAATTAAGACCAACTCGCTGCGTTTACAGGTTTTAGCAAGTCAAAATTAAGACATTTTAAGACTTTTCAATACCATTTTCCAAATGAAATTAGGACCAACTCGCAAGATCATACACAGGTTCAAATGAAGCACAAAAAACAATTGGTTATTTACATTAATGTAGCCATTTGAAAACACAAAACTATACACAATGAAATTTTACACTAAATAACCATGTATACTCGACCTAATAATCGCACGCTTCTTAATTTTACACTACATGGCTACAACTTCCTCCCGATTTTCCCCTGTCGCGAAGTTCATCCACCCCTATGGCTGACATACATTATTCCTCCCTAAATTAAGCTCCACAAATTTAAGACCATTCTTGGGTTGGAAATTTAAGACCACCTAAATAAGGACTTTTCAATCGGCCTTATCTTGGCAGACCCCCAGAAAATGACATTTGAAGACTTTTTTTAAGACTTTTTTAAACGGCCCCGGTCGGCCCACCCTTGCAAGAGCTTCTAAACAATGGTGCAATTTTCCCTAAAACGGCATTGGTTGGACCCCGCCTCCCTTCGGTTTTGCTTATGCGTCTGTTTGCCTCTCACTCTCGACAAAGGTTGAAAAGGAAGTTCCCCCAGTTACACGTTCGTTTCTCCGAGGAACATCCACGAAAGTACTTGCATTGTCTCTTTCGAACCTGCATCTCTAGTGTGGATACGCTGAAGGTGTCCACACAGAGATTCTCCCCCCACCCCCGGTGCGATGCGTCACTAGGAGGGCGCGGGGGGCAGCCCATGGCTCACGTGCCACGCACGTCGCGAAGGAAGGACGATGAAAGAAGGAAAGCTCACTGACATGGCAGTGGCAGTGGGGGAGAGAGGTAGCGCGGGTGGGAGAGACAGAGAGAGTTTCCACGACCGTGTGTGTGTGTGTGTGTGTGTAGTGTGCAATGCATGCCCCATGCGTGGCTGCTTCTTTGTACGAGTATGTGTGTGTGTGTGTTGTGTGTGTAGTGTGTGTGTGTGTGTGTGTCGTGTCATTGTTCTGTGTGCAATTCCGCATGCATGCGTGGCTTCGCTCTTGTACAGGTATGTCGTGTGTGTCCGAGCTGTGTTGTGTGCTGTGTGTGTGTTTTCTGTGTGCAAATGCATGCATGCGTGGCTGTCCTTGTACGAGTATGGTGGGTGTGTGTGTGTGTATGTGTCGGTTGTGTAGTGTGTGTGTGTGTGTGTGTGTGTATGTGTGTGTGTGTATGTGTTGGTGTGTGTGTGTAGTGTGTGTTGCTCCTGAACCTTCACAGCCTTGGTGGTCCTCCAGCGAACCTGGCTCTGGGGGGGATGCCCACCTCCTCTCTTCCCTCAGGCATAGTGGTTTTTAGCTGTCTTGAGGAGTGGTGTGTGTGTGTGTGTGTGTGTGTGTGTATGTGTGTGTGAGTGCAAGTGTAGTTGTGTGTGTGTGTGTGTGTGTGTGTGTGTGTGTGTGTGTGTGTGTGTGTGTGTGTGTGTGTGTGTGTGTGTGTGTGTGTGTTGCCACACCTTCACAGCTTTGGCGGGCTTCCAGTGACTGCTTCTGGTGGGATGCCCACCTCCCTGTCTATCAGCAGACACTGCTGGATGACCCCAGAAGGTTGATGTGTCACGGCCTGCGATGGGGACGTGCTTAATACAGCTGCCAATCACATATCCCTCTGCCTACAGGTGGAGGTAAAACACACACACACACACGGCGCGCCACGCACGCACACACGGGCACACACACCATGGCGCGCAACACACACACACACACACAAACGTCCCTACGCTACGCACACACATGGCAATGCGCTCACTGCGCATCCCACACACACAAGCGACGCGCACAACACACACTACACACAGACACACACACACAACCACTAAGCGTACCGGCAGGACCACACACACACAACCAGCCT
>NW_026945173.1:0-6426 GCF_034702125.1 Engraulis encrasicolus | reverse complement strand
CCATTACAACACAGTCTATGTATTGAGAGACCCCAACGTAGAAGCGAGGATTGTGTGGGCATCCGGGATGGAAGCGCTGGGTTGGTGGCTAACGTGAGTGTGTGAAGCTTACGAGTGCAAGTCTGATGAAGTGACCATCACTGAGGTTGTGAATGTACTGTCATACCAAGGAGCTTGGCTTTGTGTTGAAGCAACCTGTTCCCTGTTTGGTACCATGAAAGACTCGAAGAAGAGTACCAATGTTCCAACCTCTACTCCTCTGCACTACCCAAAAAAGTGTCAAATACCAATTTGTTAAGCAAATACCTCTTTGTCCACTATGTAGAGAGCAGGGGTGGGGAACCCGTTTTAATTCGAAGGACCACTTCAAATTCCTCCAAGGGCAGTAAAAGTCATCCAAGGGCCCGTAATATGAACACAAACCAGGATTTCCCCCTGCACTTTAGGGCCTATAGGTGAAGGTGGGCCACCTTTACAACAGACCCCAATTTATTTAGGTCTCCTGATGATTAGAACACATTCTTAAACACATATTTGACGTGTTTATTGGCTAGAAGCTCTTTCGTCTGGGAAGGTAACAGTCTCTGTTGTGGATGAATCCTGAATAGCCAGTCCACATATTGACATTGTGACGACGAGGCTACTGGCCTTTGTTACTCTCATTGCAAGCTACGCCGAAGTTTATATAAGTTTATTCAAATAATAATATCTGTATAATTACGTAACAGGCCAGACGCGCCTGCCACTCCATACTACGGCAGAGGGAGGCACGGCCTCAACCCAGCTCCAAGCATTGAGAATGCATGAGATGACCTGTTAATGCAGTAAGTTGTTAATGTTGAATAATAGTAACAATAACAGCTATTGTTTTCTGAGGACATCTGCATCCAATATACTACCATTTGAAGCAGTGATTTTTAAACAGTTTTTCAGCTCCATTTTCAATCATTTCCGTGGCCCCAAACAAAATCGTAAATATTTTGACCCCAATTTCATTGCTCAACCCTTGTAGCCCTCAGCCGCAATACGCTGAATTAGGGGCCGAATACCTCTGACACATGGCCTCACCCCGGATTGCGCACCATCACCATCGTTAAACCAAAGTTTCGCGCGCTATGCGCCAATGTTTGCTCGTTCTGTGAATGTAAACCTGGGTTTTAGTTTGCGTAACTATTGTAATAAAAACGTTTATTATTTTAACCAACTTAATAGAAGTATGTTTATGGTGTGCCCATTCATTTCCTGGATATTTTTTAAATATTTTCTACGTGGTTGATTATCATTTTCTTTACTACCATGGACGCTTTGGCATAACGCCCCCCACTGAAAATATACAATGGTTGAGGCTGAGCCATGTCCTATTAAAAAGCCCTCGTTAGCTGGCCGACAGACTCCTTCTGGGTGTTTTCGAGTCCTTGCTGGACAGTTACGTCCAAAGCGAATCTGAAAGTTCACAGTACAGTCAAGTGGGTGGTTTACGTTTTGTCTCGATTGGCTTAGCCTTGATTCACAGTTGACTGACCTTATACAAGTGGGATATTTCCATAACGAAACCTAAGAAGCATTCTCCAAGTTGGATTTCCAAGGGGAAAATCATGTGATAAAGCAATGGGAGGAGACCGACCGAACAGGAGCCTGAAGGGTTTTCTACTCAGGTGAGCCGTGTATCAGTATAATAATCTACCCGATCATTTCAAAGTGAGTGGTTATCATTTACAACACTGCAGTCAGGAAAATATTGTATGTTTCCCCTGTGTGCTTGTTTGCAACGGCGTGTCGAGAAGTGTGTGGAAGACCAATTCGCATGGGGATTTTTACGATCTTACAACCAATTTACCTTAAGGAATCTATAGGGAGCCTCACGAAACACAACTATCCTCGCGGCTACTCATATTCAATGCCAAATTGCTTTGGACTGGTTTTGGTGTGGGGCGACGTGGTGTTGGGGGCTGTTGGATGAACAAGCAACCGGCTAAAGTAACGTTAGCATGCCCACACACGCTAAAGAGTGTACAACAAAGTGCAGCGAAAACCGAGCGGGCGCATTAATGGACCTGATGCACGAGTTTCAGGTTGAGGACCAATTTTCCTATGATGTGAGAAAAGCCTGTCTAGTTGTTTGTTTTTGTGAAGACCCCGTGGGGTGGGAAGGGAGTTAGAATCCTGCACGTCGTGATTCTTGTCCAGTGTGGTAGTCTTTTTGTTATGGGCAACCGGATTCTCATGTGCCGAAAGGAGTAACTGTTTGTAAAGATTGAAGTACAGTGGTACCTGTTGAGGCATGTGTAAATCAAATATCAACCCGTGTAACTACAAGACTCTGATTTTAATTCCAAGGTGTAGGCATAACAGAAATGACAGGTCCCAAAAATTATTTGGTGACCATATCGAAGCGTGTGTAATATCTGTTTACTTTGACATTCGCCTTCCTGCCCACACCTTTGTTCCACATCGCACTTGCCGTAGCCTTCGTACAAGTAGATTGTAGGCCTACATTTGCCCACGAGAATTCACAGTTCGAATATCACGAAAAGCTATCACACCCGGTTTGTTTCGCATCACCGCCGTGGTGCCTCAGTGGTCTATATGAACACCATGTTTTGAAATCCCTGTGTGTCATTGAGCATACCGCCGTGATGCCCAGTCTACATTGCTGCTGCCCTGTGTCGGTTTAATGTGAGAATCCACTGTTTGAATCCTGTGTGTGTGTGTGTGTGTGTGTGTGGGAGAGCAGTGGGCTGTGAAGGACTTACCACTCTCCACTGACTCTCCCCTCACCTACCCTCCTCTCTTCTCCCCTCCTTCTTCCCTCTTCTCTCCTCTCCTCTCCTCTCCTCTCTCTCTGCCCCTCCCCCTACTCCTCCTCTTTCCTCCTTTACACTCTCTCCCCTCTCCTCTCTTTTCCCATCTCCTCTCCTCTCCCTCTCCTCTCCTCTCCTTGAGCTCCTCATCCCCTCCTCCTCTCCACTCCTCCTCCTTTCTCCTCTCATCTCTTCTCCTCTCTCTTTCTCCTCCCCGCCTCCTCTCTCTCTCATACTTCCTCTCTCACTCTTCTCTCCCTCCATCTCCTCCTACCCCCCCCCATTCTTCTCCTCTCCTCTTCTCTCCTCTCCTCTCCACTACTCTCCTACTCCTCTGCTTCTGCTGATCCACATTGGTGCTGTGTGTAGTGGTATATGTGAGACCACTGTTTTGAATCCTGTGTGTGATGGATGTGTGTGTGTGTGTGTGTGTGTCTTGTTGTGTGTGTGTGAGTGTGTGAGAGAGATCTGAATAGCATTTTCTCTGCGGAAATGCAGTAAGCTTATGTCAAAAATATGTAGGCCTACCTTATGGTTAAGAAAGGCTGCCTATGACATCATGGAAACTTTGGTCGGTAGGCCTATTTGCGTCAATTATTTATTTGAAAATCTGATATTGAAAAAACGTCTGCCGCTCACCAAGCCATAAAAAAAAAAAATCCCATGCGCACGTTACTGCGTATATAAATATATGTATACAACTTCATGTATATTATCCTTTCCTGATTGATTGATTATCTTTTTTGTCTTTTATTTAACGAGACTTTTATTTTGACAGGACAGGAACTTGAGAGAGTGGACAGGAAGCCGAATGGGGCGAGAGTAGTATATGGGGGAGGGGGTCGGCAATATGACTCCTGCCGGACCGGAAATGGGCAAACCCGGGTCGGGCCACATGACAGACAAAGAAGTGCCTTACGCGGTTGGCCCAAGGTCAGGGGCCCGCAACTGAGCAGTTTAAACGGCCAACTGGTTGGCTGCTTGCCTATAGCCCAGGGGGTTCTTAACCCTGGGGTGCAGGGCCACCCCTTGGGGGTGCCGCCAGAGATTTCAGGACGGGTTTGTCACAGAATTTTGTCTTGTGTTGGGGTTGTTGGCCAAAATTCCACCTGGTAGTCGAAACTTAATAATTAGGTCCAAATGAAAACATATTTTGGTCTCCCATGTCGAATGTTAAGTCATTAAGGTTATTACATGAATGTCTCAAGCAAGAAATCATTGTAAATTAATCATTTAAATCTTTTATTTAGTGCAATATACACCTTGTAGAAGTTCGGGTTGTAGGGGGTAGGCTGCACGGACTTGTCTTGGGCACAGGATAAGGGGGTGCGTTTGAGAAAAAAAGGTTTAAGAACCACTGCTATAAGCCAATGTATCATGTGGGCCACGATGTCATGGATAGTGGCCACTCTATTTTCATTTCGATTATTGGTCTAGGCTTGTCCATGTCAGGCATCTCACTTCTACTAGGCTTATAGATGAACAACAAAAGAAAGATAATACAGTGGGCATCTTGTCATCTCTGGTGCATAGTCCTTCCTTGAGAAGTAGCCAAGCTTGTTTTCATCTTCTCTCATATGGCAAAAGTGTTGAAGCACAATTGCCCCAAGCAATAAACCTGGTAAAGTTCACCATACGGAGGTGCCTTTGTACTGTACGCACTTTGTTGATTTGGAAAGGATTACGGCGTTGGATGTAAACGCAATAGTTCAGAGTGGACACAGTTCCTGCAACATCGTCCTTTCATTTATTGCACGCAATTTGTTTGGATCGTTCAGCTAGGTACAGAGCTTCTCAGGTGAGTTTCAGAAGAAGGTCTGACCGACCGACTTGGTTTAAGACCAGGTCAGAAGGCTCAAAAAATGCAAGTACAATAACAGTGTGGTGGATAATGGACAACTATCTTTCCTCACAACTTCCCTTAACTGCAACAAGATAAAGCACTTTGGGTGAGCCGTAGCTGGAACACATGTGCTTCTTCACATGCTGAAGAGGCATCTTACAATCTTGTGTACTCATGCTTGTCCTTGATAAACATCTCTTAAGAAGCCATCGGAAAAAACAGTTAACAGTACGTTCTGGGGCCAGGATTTAAATCTAAATAAAAACATTCTATGTTGTATGTTTTATGTATTATTATGTATGTATGTATGTAGTATGTTATGAGTATTTTTGTTGTATTATAGTATGTATGTATGTATTTTTTTTGTATTTTTGATATTATTTAATATGTTTTATATTAAAAAAAAGTACTCATTTCCAAATTTAATTTGGGTTTTTGGGAATTCAATCTTTTTACAAAAAAGATTATTTTTTTTTTTTAAAATAACACAACTTTCCCAAAAAAATAATTTTTATTTTCAAAAACAATGCACAATACACATCATTTTAATATCATTATTGTTTTTTTTACCCTACTAGGGATAAAATGTGTCCCACCTCAGTGCACGAAGAGAGACATACCCTTTGGTTCCTGTTTCTCTCCGGCTGTCAATTTTATGAAGAGGAACACAGCACAAACTGATGGGGGAAACTATTTGAAAATGGAGAGTGGCATAAATGAAAACCCTATTTCTAAAACATCCATTTTTTCATTGCCTGGGAAAGGGTTTAAAACCCTTTAGCTTCACATTTTTAACAATGAAACTTGCACAATCCGGGGGGCATGTGTCGTACCTGCAAAATGACTTGGAAAACTTTTGGCCTTCTTAAAACCCAAAAACACCGTTAGGGATGAATTCCCTTTCCTACTATGGGTTTATAAGATTTTTAAAGTAAGACTTTGAGCAAAAACTGGACTTCTTGTTCTCTCTAGACATCTTATTTTTTACTGCACTGCAATGGGCTACATAATCATACTACGACATATCCTAATGTGTAATTTGCTATAAAAAACACAATCAACCTTCTTTGACCCAATGATTTGGGTTAGTCTTATCCCGCGGAAAAATAGGAACCACAGTCCCTAAATTTGTTAAAACACGTATCACATAGTCCTTTGATGAGACTGATTTGATTTAAGAAAATTCTGTAAACTTTTTAATGTAGCACGCACATGCGGAAAAAAAAATTTTCACCAGGGCCCCCAGGGGAAACACTGATAGGGCCCCCAAACCTTTTCCATGGTCCAATAGGGGCCCACCACTATACAGGGGGCCCCGGCCCCGGGGGAAATGCCCCGCCCGCCCCCCTATAGCTCCGCCCTGACAGCACTATCACAACTTTCACGTCATGGCACTATACCTTTTGAAAAGAATTTTCTCTGTGGAGTAAGTTTTTTATACCTTTTTGTAAAATGGTTTTTTGCTTGAGTGGGACACACAACTACTACATATCTTAGTGTACTTAAAAAATAAATTACCAAACGTTTTAATTTTAATTTTTCATGCAAAAGACTCATCGTGAAAAAAGTCATTCGGGTTTATTAAGATTAATTAAAATGAAAATTTAAAAAAATTACTATTCATAAAAATCAATCATGTATTTGACTGTGCTTTGGGTGTACCTTTTGCGAAGGAAAAATATCCTTTCCCAACATATCAAAGTTCATCATTTATAAAAGAAAATAAAAAATACCACAAATGAATGGAGCCCAAAACTTTTTGGGTTGGAAAAATTACCCGGT
>NW_026945172.1:0-6442 GCF_034702125.1 Engraulis encrasicolus | reverse complement strand
AGCCTCTACGAGCGGCGTGGTGACGTGTGCCGCAGCGTCAGACTTCCCTTAAAGGAGCAGCGCTCCATTACATACGTATGATGGTTAGTAGGAATATAGTCTACAACTGAAGAGTTCAGATGCAAAACTCCCTAAGTGCCTTTTCAGAAAATAATCTTAATTCATTTTTATTTAATACAAAGCTATCAAAATTGCATATTTTTTTATTTTATTTATGTAATATAGCTATTTATATGTATTATCAAGTACATGAATGTAAACCAAACCAACAACAGAGTTCTCTAAAAATATAGAAGTGCAGGTCTTGAGAAATGGAGTTAGGGGGTTTTGCATCTGAACTCTACAAATACTGTAGGGAGGAAGAGGAGGGGGAGGAAGGCCAACTACCTGACTGAAGGCAATGGGATCTTTCTACCCAATTTGTGGGGCAGCCATGGCAGTGTTTGGAGCGCTGGTCTTTAGATCAGACGGTTGCAGGTTCAAATACCACCCTGTACAAGCACCTTCATTCATGGCTGAAGTGCCAGTGAGCAATAGCCTGATTATCATCAACGTTCAAATCTCTTCGAGACTTGGTCTGACCAAAAGCATAACAAATAACATTGGCCCCACAAACAGCAATGGCTTATGTGGAAACCTAAGCATCGGGTGACTGTTTTACCATTTCTGGACCCGCCTCTGGCCACCACGTTGGGTTTATGCCTTTTGGTTGTTTGCTTCGCCGACAAAGTTGGCAGGAACAATTAGAGTTCCTGTTTTGTATTTCGGAGAACTCAGAAATATACTCAGCATTGCTCTTGACCTGGACCTGATAGCAATGCTGAGGGGGTTTGTTGTGTTACCAGGAGGGGCGACGGCCTGGCTAATGTTGAGCATAGGGCCACTAGTGAGAACACTCAGGGACTGCAATTATGAGGATATAATAGCCTGACTCTTGGCCATGTACTATACAATATGCTAGACAAGCTCGCTTGGGAATGTTTAAAACCATCAGCTAAAGCTTACACTGTGCGGACTTTTGCCCCGATTTTACCCGCGCAATCCGCTTTTGCTACTCCCCACTGACCCCGTCTTTTGGGAGGCGTGGGTTGCCTCCGCAAGGGTATGGTCGATGAGATGGTTTCAAGCCTGTCGCGTGAGTCTCTGCAACCTTTTACGTTGGCTGAATCGCCAGGTACAATCGTGAGTCTCGCATCCGAGGCAGGTGGTACACGGGGTAACCCAGACAAAAGCACTGATTTTCGCCTACCTACGATTGTGCCCAATCGCGAAGAGTTAAATTTGAAAGTAAATTTTGGTACGCAAGAAAATCTAAACTTTTTTTTGAAATCCTGCGGTCGTTTGGCTGCGGTGTGCGGTAAATCGCACAGTTTAAAGCAGTGCTAACCAACCCCATTTGACCACGTTCACATGCACAAATTTAAGAAGGGTCCGTGCCGATTTGCTGTTGAGCGCGACCCCTCATACGCCCACCTCAGGTGCGCATGTTCCCTCCTCTGCAGGACATGGGAAACATGGTCTGTCGCCGTCGAGCAGTGGAAGCATTTTGGCTCGCATCCGACTGTCGGCTCGTTTAGTGTGAGGACGTGATGTCGTTGAGATGGTGGAACTTTTAAATAGTGAAGATTCCCATACGTGCAGTGAGGGATGGAGGTATAGTAGATGATGCTATAAAGTGAAATGTGATGGAGGGAGACCCACGAGGTGTAGAAAATTATATGAGGAACGCGACAGTGTTATGTGTCACCGGCTTAAAATTGTAATTTGTGCTGGAAGCCATACAAGTTGGGACGCCTGATTTGTTGTCCCAGTGATGCAACAGGCCACTCACCCGAGGATGGGAAGCACTAGTGCACAGCCTGTGAATCGCCAATGGACATTATACTGTACTTTTATTGCATGAGTCTAGAAAATAAAAGTGGCGTCACCCCAATGTGGAGAGATCTGCAACAGCAGCACGCAGTTCGTGTTGTCATGCAGCAGTCAAGACCAGTCCTCAATCCTCATCACACGTAGTACAATCACAACGTCTATTGGCATTGTTCTAGTATCCAGAGTTATTGACCCGTTTACCCCTTGCCTGGACGCCCTTGTGTAGTTTTTCACCTATTGGAACCCTCATTATTACACACCCATCCGAGGCATCACGAATCGAAAAGGCACTGAGGTACCTCCATTTGGACAAGAAACATTCTGGTCAAGGAACCATGGATTACAGGAGGGACTTGATGACCAACATTATGTTACGAACGTGTGGAGCTACTGGTATCCATGATCACACCCCATGGGTTCCAATGAATGCACGCAGACATAGCACAATTATCGCGGGTTGACGTGCAGTAAAGAGAATACTTGAGAGTGATCTAGATTTTAGACGGGATGTTGCTTCTATTGTATCGAATGTGGGGCTCTCTCATTAATGTATGTATGAGACCACTGAGAAATATGAAGTGAAACACATTCTAGTACAACAATGATAGGTTTCTAGCGCTTGTTAAATGCAAGTTGATTATGTACCATGGTATTAGATGTGCTCGGGAGGCTGAGATTATTAGGGAGTCGTGTGTGTGCTATTTAGGGGGTGTGGTTTAACCCAAGTTTGAGCGCTGATTGTTTGCGTGGCGCAAACTTTGGCGCCTGGCGCCTGGAGCGTCATTGCGCAACCATTGCGGCTCATGAGATTTGAGACAACTTTTTAAAAAAAATCTTGGTTTGTTTGAGATGAACATGAACACATTCTAATGACAGGTGAGCAGTCTTAGTGTTTAAATGGAATGACTTAGTGCATATTTTGTATGTGCTTCATGGAATAGATGAGGTGTATTTAGATTTTTATGTTAGTGGATGAGGGGAGCTTTTCTTAAAAAAAGGGCTCAGGCATTCAGCACCCTTTTTTGTTAGGTGCCTTAGGGCGGTCAATGGGTTGTTTAATAGGGAGGGGGGCACCTTTTTCCCAGAAAAATACGGGATCAGGCGAATGGTGTTAATCCACGCCACACCTCGGAGTGTGTAGTGAGATGTAAAGTAGATCCCAATGGAAGATGCTTGATATGACCATGGAACGGGGGGGAAATTGAGTGGCTCCTGCTGTATGTGCATATATGACATGTCATGGCATATTCAGGAAGAGGGAATCATTTGACCCGCTTGGCTTGGGCTGATTGGGTGCGTTCAGACAAGGATGCAAAAGACGTGTGAGCGTGAGAGCATAGGTTTCAAATGTAAACAGGGATGAGTTCAATACTATCGCTGGTACCTCTACGCAATTCGACTGGTGATATTTCAGAGCTATGACAAGAAGAGATACAAGGAAAGAGAGAGGAAAAAAAAAAAAAAAAAGAAAAAAAGAAAAAAAAAGAAAAAAAAGAGGAGACGGAGAGACAAGAGTAAGGGTGCTTAGAGGAAAAAGAGGAGGAAAAGAGATGGGGGATTGGTTGATGAGCTGAAGGTTAGCAAGAAAATTAAGGGAGTGGGGGAGAGGTTAGAGGGTGAGACGGAGCGGGGAGGGGGTAGAGGTTGTGAGCATCAGAGCAATAGAGGAGGATACAATATAGAATCTTTGGGGAAAGAAGTAGGAAAGGAGTTCAGGAAGGAAGGGGAAGGAGGAGAAGAGGGGAGGACGGAAGCAAGGAGAGGAGGAGGAACAGGTGGAGATGAGGGAGGAGGTAGGGTCTTGATGATAGAGGTCGAGAGTGAGAGTAGGAGGGGGACAGGTGAAGGAAGTAAGAGTGGGTGAGAAAAAACACAAGAGGAGCGAGAGGTGAGAAGAGACGAGAGGAGAAGTGAGAAGAGGAAAAAAAAAAAGTTGGGTGATGTCGAAGAGGAGTAGATGTGGTTGTTGGTGTTGGTGTTGTAGACAGTGTAGGGACGAGTGGCTGGTCTGAGTGGTGAGATACGGCATTAACCTGCTGAGATGCTGCTGTTAGTATGAGTACATTTGGTGCCACCCCTATTGAGATACAAATGGGCGTAAAATTGCATAGTTTCATGAGACAATTGCCCACAGTTACAATTTTTCACCTACATACTACATGTACTAGACATGTGACAATGTTGTAGGGTCCTATTATATTAATATTACAAGTGGTAAAAAAAGTTTAATTTAAAAAAGAAGTTCAAAAATGGGTTTAATAGGTTGTATTATTCTTACATAGTAAGGTTAAGGTCAAGGAAGTAATTGGTGTTCATGGGGGTGGTTTTGCATATGGAACGCCGGTCCGTTGTGTTTACGTAACTTAGGTTTAGCTTAAAAACCTACAAAATTGATATTTTGTTCCTCCTCTTGAACAAAAACAATCGTAAATGAAAGAAGATTGTGGGTAACATCGTATGGTTTCATATTCATCTTTAGATGGAGGAATCCAGTGAGAAACATTTTTACACAGTTACAGATTTATGGAAGAAGGTTTGGTTATATGTCAAAAAATGTCCTGTGGTGTGACTGTTGTACATTAATACATAGAACCCTGGAATATATAGAGCTATATAAATAAAACCAACAACATTTTTGAAGTCATTTACTATAACGAACACAGCATGGTGGGCGCTGATGGAATTGCATTTAAATATTGAACACTTATATTAAAACTAATGGGAATGATGTGGAAAAAAAACCTCAATACAGAAATATTAACTACAAGTTCATTTCGTAACACAAATTTTGTTCTGTGGGGTGACATGTAAGTCAGGTTTGTGGACGGCAGCTGCAAGGCCAACTCAAGGGTCTTAAAGACATGCTCCTAACCAGTTATACCTCAGTTATTGGAGAGTGGTGTGGACGTTTAAGGTGACTATTAACCTCTTAATATGTGTACATATTGCAATGTGTCTGTCACCAAATGCTTAGGTTCATTTATGGTGTCCCATGGTGTGACTGCTCTTATGGAAGGAAAAAAGTGTTTTATGAGTGAAAACACATATTAAGGTTAAACACAATATCATTATCTAGTTAGCATGTGCTCGGAGGTCAGTCACGAACACAAAAGGATTAAAATGGCCACAATGCAGTGAATTGCAATGCAGTGGTGTGACTTCATGTCCTGTGGTGTGACATGCTTAGGCATCGTGTTACTCAATCCTTACTTGTACAGGAGATTTATTTGTCACATTCACACATTTATTCCAAGTAATACAGTAAAACCATTCAGGGTCATTCCACGCCAAATCAACAAGTGCCCGCGCACTTAGGTCTCAAAAAAATCTGAAAATATTACCAAGTGTACCCATGGTACTTAAGAGAAACACTGTAAATTTATTTGAATGTAAGATGTATACTCTCCGTGTTACAGCCAATTTTACTGGGGGAGGGGGGTGCCCATTTTGTTCACACTCTTTTTTTTTGTCAAAGTTCACAAGCCCCTAGCTCAATAACTAAACCATGTAGGAAGCTCAAATTTGGCATGCTGATACATAGATAGGAATAGTTTGTTGCTAAACTGTCAGTTTTGGTCTGTATGATCCTGCATCGTCATAGCATTCCCTCAAAGACGATACAAATTGTACTGGAGTTTTTGGCTGTGCTCTGTTTAGGCCTTCAGAAGACATATTTGTGCCAACATAGCCTCATGATTTTTTTCCCCTTGTAGATACAAGTAGAAAACACTCCCTTAAAAAATCTATAAATAGAAAAGGAAACCCCATCAGTGTTTGACCAGAAGACCTCACAAGTCTGACAAATCATTTTGGGTGTCATTTTCAGAGCACCAGAACACCTTGTTGGATTGTCCACAGATTTTTATTTTATTTTTTTCTTCATTCTCCATGAAGTCTTCTTTTTTAAAATGCCATTGAGACTTGTCTTATCTGATGTTTTCGTTTTTAATTTCCACCCTGAACATGGGCAAAATGCAAAAAGAGAGCAACATGATTTCTATAACATTTAATGTAAAGACTAAATAATAAAATGCAAATTTTGCCCAGACATGATCACCCGAGAGTCCTTGTGCAGGGGCGCAGGTATCCCTTTCAATTTCAATGATTTCAGGAGCGTTCAATGTGGGAGCAGGTTCGCACACCAAAAGAGACAGTAGGTCAGGCACAAAGAGTCATGTTGTTACTTTTTTTGACCAGCAGATGGCAGCGGAAGAAACGCATAGAAAACATATTGCTCTCAATGTGCATGGTGTCCATGTTCAGGTTGGAAATTAAATAAGAAAACATCACATAAGACAAATCTCATTGGCATTTTTAAAAAGAAGAATTAATGGAGAATGAAGAAAAAAATAAAATTAAAATCTGTGGACAATCCCACAAGGGGTTCTGGAGCTCTGAAAATGACACCCAAAATGATTTGTCAGACTTGTGAGGTCTTCTTTTCAAACACTGATGGGGTTTCCCTTCTATTTATAGCTTTTTATGAGAGTGCTCCTACTTGTCTCTCCAAGGGAAAAAAATCAAGAGGCTATGTTGGGCACAAATATATCTTCTGAAGGCCTAAACAAGT